>NC_063045.1:56853956-57056456 GCF_018812025.1 Megalobrama amblycephala
ACAGACTAACTTGACCTCAAAAGAGTGAACATCAGGAGTTTTATGCCTGCATGTGATTGCTTAAAGGTTGAAATTATTATACCAATACCATTGAAAAAGATGTTATCCTGTGAGAGGAGCATACACAGATTCTCTGTGCTGTGAGAAATGAGCTGATGCTCGCCGATAGGATATCTGGTTCAAGCCGGTTTGTTTTCGCCCTGAAATGAACCTCCTCTGCTTTGTGTCGTTCACACAGGTGTGAAGCCAAACCCTCCTCCTCCCCATCCCGCATGGCTCTGAGCACGTAACACCTGCCTGCTGCTCGGCAGTGGTACAAGATGTTCTTTCGATTACTCCTGGTGCAAAAGAGGAACAACTGCTTTCACTTTCTCTTGCTGCTTGTTTGTTTTGTAATGTCTGCTGTAAGTGCTGAGATCAGCAGTGCAGGTAGCAGGTTCAGGGCGTCTGGTTCATGTGAAGGTATACAAGACAAAAATGCATTTTCCACTTTTTAGGGAGCAAGAAGTTGTGTATAGGATAATATACAGTCAGCTAGGTTAGACGGTCCAAATACTGGGATCTTACATAATAAATGACAAAAAAAAAAAAAATATTATTAGCTATTAAAATGAAAATATAAAAATGAAATCGGAAAATATTAATAAAAACTAAAATAATATCTCAGTGATACCAAAATAGCACAGCACTTGACTGTAAACAGCAAAAGAAGTTGGTTTTGCTGACGTCTGTGCGGAGTGTGGGCATGTGGTTGCGTTTGCAAAATTGCTTAAGTCTCTTACAGCAGCTTTAACCCCTGCTGCATTTCAATCATGCAGAGCCGTTTTTGAGAAAACATAAACATCTCCAGGAGATTGTTGCATCAGAGTGCAAGTCAAACGTGCAGTTAAAGGACAACAGCAGGGTTTAGAATTACATCTGCACTACTGTCTGACGCACACAGAGGTACATAAAATCAGAGATTGCCGAAGAAGATTATCGCCCGCTCTGACATTAAATCCACAACCACCAGCTGCCCTCACGACCTCATGATTCAATGCATTACACTCTTGATTGCAACCAATCAGACCCTGCAGCCCTCAATCATCAGTAAAATAACTGTGTGATTTGTCTTTAATAGAAACTTTCTCTACATGATGTTGTGATGACTGTCAATCTCAGACAAAAAGGCAGCATAAAAAGTATGAAAGTGACAAATGGCTGTAATCAGATTTGTTTGTATTTAGTGGTACATTTAGCTGTTTTGTGATTCTAAAGCATTGTTTGCCTTTGAAATAACATTTAGAAAAGTTTAGATTCAAATTATTTATCTATAATACCTGGCCAATCATGTGAGTGGCCAATCAAAATGTCATGTGATTGATAACTCATATAGCGTGTTTTCAGCGGTGTTGGTTCCGGAAGTATCTTTTCGATTTATTTTTCCCATAGGGATTTCAAAAAAGTCTTTGTTTAAGTGTTATAAGCCATTAACCAAACCAACCAGCTATGATGGGAATCACAACATTAAAACTTTGATTTGAAGCAAAAACGTGAATGGAAATCAGACAAAATTACAAGACTGTTAAAGGTGCCCTAGAACTTTTTTTAAAAGATGTAATATAAGTCTAAGGTGTCCCCTGAATGTGTCTGTGAAGTTTCAGCTCAAAATACCCCATAGATTTTTTTTAATTCATTTTTTTAACTGCCTATTTTGGGGCATAATTAGAAATGAGCCGATTCAGGGTGTGTGGCCCTTTAACTCTCTGGAGTCTGAGGCTGATTTGGGGCCTGGAGAAGTTTTAACATGCCCTGACATTTGTGCTTTTTTCATTTGTTCATAAACACATTAATGACACAAGTGTCATTACACTGTATTCAGCACAAACTAGGCTACCATAATACGTGAGGAACATGTATGTACATGTTTGTGTTTTTGAAGGAATAACGTTTATGCGTGGTTATTGAAAAAACAAAAAACTTAAGTCACTGAAATAAGGCCAAAAAAAGTATATTAAATCTGTGTTCATAAGACTTCTGGGTATTGGAGGTTGTAGACTAGAGTTTTTGCTTCAGAATTATGTAAAAATGATGCTGCCTACTCCTTCATATAAAACAATATATTGATTTAGTTTTTGTAAGACACTTTTTGTCAAGAAACACAGTATGCGTGGAGGCGTGAATCATCATGAATAATGGGTCATTTACACCTCAGAAGACAAAAGAATCGCATAATAATGACCTGAAATGACTTTCATATTGATGAGGCCTTTCAGTCAGGTAGGCTGTGAAAAAACCCTCTGTAATCATGTCTCAGCTCAATTTAAAATAATGGTATTCTATTATATTCTTTAAAATATTATGTATTTCTGTGATGCAGAGTGTCTGAACAATTATGTATTATGGCATTTCATATAGGCTTTTAGGTTAAAAGCATGCACATTTGGAGAAATATTGATGGATTCTTATATGTTTATGAATTTTCTATACAGAGGAGTAATATGTATTCTATATTTATTCTCATCACTATGAGTGCTGGATACTGTGTTTTCTGTACACCTTTAGTCCACAAATTATTCTAAAGAAGAAGAGGACATTTCAGGAATGGTGTTTTCAATTCATACTTGCATCCGGAGGGCGCTCTCTGTGCACATTTAGGCCACAAATCCATATAAAGAAGAACAAGAACCAGGAACTAACGGCATGTCTTCTAGAGATCGCTAACCATGGCTTTAACATCCAGATAAACACTTTTCAAGACAATAAATATGCAATTGAGACGATGTATGCATGTGTTGCCTCAGAATTTGCCTCTGAATAGCGCTGGCTCTGTGAGCGTGGTCGCATTAGCAGATAATGAGCTGAATCATGGACTTCTGACATGGCTCTGTTTTCATACATATACATAAACACAGAATGTTTTCGATTTGACTTGCATGATTTAAAACCTGACATTTCAACGTTTGACATTTGGACATAAGTGTAATTTTTTTGTCATTAGTATTCACTAAGTTACAGTTCATTTTCTGAGAACTATCAGATTGGACTTCATTCAGAGGGAGACGAGAGATCACGCATCATGTTAGTTTTCTTTATTTTACAAAAAGCACAACATTTTGTTTTTACTCTGAGTGTACAAAATGAAAGAAGATATTCAACAGATTAAAATGGTGTATAACTCTTAATTGTATGTGCAACATTGACGGAGTATTTTGAGTCTCTTTCACACTGGTAAGAAAAAAAACGCGGTGGTATCGCCGGATACCTCAGACCTCAGAGTGTTAAGTCTCGTGCTCCACGCCCCAAGAGCTCGCGCTTGCCTTAAACAACATAAAAAAAAGTTCAAACAGCTAATATAACCCTCAAAATGGATCTTTACAAAGTGTTCGTCATGCAGCATGTCTAATCGCGTAAGTACAGTGTTTATTTTAATGTTTACATTGATTCTGAATGAGTTTGAGGCTATGCTCCGTGGCTAACGGCTAATGCTACACTGTTGGTGAGATTTCAATGCAGGCAGATCAAAGCACTGTTGAATATCAAATGTCAGGTCAAATGTCAAGTGTCCCCAACTAAGCAAGCCAAAGGCGACAGCGGCAAGGAACCCAAACTCCAACAGGTGACATCAGGTGGCAAACAAGTGGCAAATAGGTGTTAAAATGGAGAAAAAAACCTTGGGAGAAACCAGGCTTAGTCGGGGGACCAGTTCTCCTCTGGCGAACAGTGCTTTGTTACGATTCAGGTTGCTATCATAAGTCCGATAGGATCACAACATTCAAAGTATTTATTCCAGTTCAATCCAGTTGAGGATCGTATTCATCACGCCGGTATGGATGGTTGTTGAGGATCTGTGCCACTGGTTGTCGTGTTGATGAGGCCTTCACAGTGGATGATCTAGTTGACTCAATCTCTGCTGATACTTCAGGGCTGCGTTGTGGTCGTGTCAAGGCGCAGGTCCTCGGTCTCACCTGGATACGGCCCGGATCTGGTTAACTACGGTAAACCTCGGGATAAACAGAAAGACTAATATTAGTGTAGATGCCATTCTTCTTCTGATGTAACGTGTACATCTGATGTTATAGGAAGTGCTCCCGGTTCCGGCTGACCTAATTTAACATATTCTAGTGATTATCGATTAACAACCACAGTAAGGGTGTCTTTAAAAGTTAGTGTTAAAAATCAATTTCCCTATGGAGAAAATGAATGTAGTTTTTACTTCCAGAACCAGAATGTTGCATTCTGTTGAGAGCTGCAGTGATGATGTATTTATGTAGGCCAACCTGTAAGTAGCATCACCCTGGTTCCCTTCTATAAAAAGGAAAAACACATATTTTTCAGTCCAGATGGAACTGAAATCACAAACTTAACACAAATTAACCTGTCCACCATGACAAGTCCTGTCTGAATAGGAATCAGAGAATGTGAATGAGTAACTATACACTTTAGTATTGATTCCTCACAGTGGATTAATTTCTTTCTTCTTAATATTGATTTCTATAGACGTTCTGCAGCTTACTGTAGCTCCAGCTCTCACTTGAGAGAACCTCGACTAATGAAATTGCACTTTCTTCAGTCTTTAGTTTGTTTAAACTTTCCAGCAGCGCCAGCACAGCATTTTCACGGGCAATTCCTTCTCTCTTTGCTGAAGATCATTGTCTCGGTGAAGTGCGTCACTGGCACCTCTGTTTGCATTCAACACCACTGCGTGAATGAGGCTGTTGTGCTGCGCTTTGATATTTTTTAAACTATGTCTCATGCTCAGAGAAGACTGTATAAGGAACTGTAGGCCTGAATCATATCTAAGACGCAAAGTTTGTTCTTGTGAGATGTGCTGACCCGTGTCATTTCCTGTTTTAAGATATGAGAGCATCAGGCAGGATGATGATGTTTTTTATTCTCACTATCTGTGTTGAGATACTCAACTCTGTTCACAGACAGGGACTCCTAGCTGGAAAATCCAGCTAAAACCAACCAGCTTCTGAGGTACCAGAACTGATTTTGACCTGAAAGGGTATCTTGGTCAAACTGGTTAGGGCTGGTAGGCCATCTATGCTCACAGAGACTGCTTTTTTTTTTAAAAACAGTAATACTGTGAAATATTACAATTTAAAATAAGTTATTTAAAATCTAAAATATATAAAAATATTACAATATCATTATTCCAGTCTTCAGTTTCACATGATCCTTCAGAAATAATTCTAATATGCTGATTTGATGCTCACATTTTCTTCAGGATTCTTTGATGAATAGAAAGTTCAAAAGAACAGCATTTTGAAATAGAAATCATTTGTAATATTATATGTATTTACTGTCACTTTTGATCAATTTAATGCTTCCTTGCTGAATAGAAATAATTTCTTTAAAAAAAAATCTTACTGACCCCAAACAGTTGTTTGAAACAACCCAATAAAACAAAGAAAGGGCACATTTCTATTTTTGGCTTGTTTGTGGGTTTTAAAGCAAAAGGCTGGTACAAAAGAGTCACGTACATTTCCAAGAAATGAAGAAAGATCTTTAATCCGTTTGTAACCTGTAATCGCAGATTCTTTCATAACCAGTTGTATTCATATCCTCATTTCTTAGGTCTGTTTTAAATATTGGACGTAATGGTTTGTCATTTGCTTTACTTTGTATTTAGTTTAATTTATTAAACTAAATTACTTTGGTTTTGAATGTAAACAGTTTAACTCTTTCCCGGCCAATGTTTTTTTTTTTTTTTTTTTTTTTTTTTAAGTTTCCAGCCACTGCCATCATTTTTGATCATTTTCACAAAAATGTCATGGCCCCCAGAATAGGCTATGTTGTTGTATGAATATCTGAACATGCAATATGTCAAAAGTAAGAACAGAGCCTCTGCTTTTGAACAAACAAAAAAAACATGATGCATTGATGCAAAAAAACATGAACATTGATGCATTCTTTCGTGCAGTCATGTTTTTGTCAAAGACCTGGATTATATTCAGAACCATAATCAAAACATATGGGATAGATTGAGTCCATCAACACCCCTAATGCTTGCACAGTCCTATAGCTCATCCTGGGCCGACATTTCATTCAGTAACATTAGGCAGTTTCGATTTACATGCTGTTTAATGTTGATGATCGCGTAATTTTACATATGCATATGATTACATATGATATCGCTTGTTTCTACATCATCTTTTCAGAAGATGTGTCATAGGCCACGTAGCCTACACACTGCAGCTAAATTCGGTTGTCAGTTCACCTTTTAGTGCTTAATCGCGTTCTGTACACACACAGTTCAGTAAAATACGGGAGTGACAACCGCATTCTACAACCGTATTAACTCCCGAAAAATACAGGTAGTGACAACCGCATTTACAGAAATTCAGTGTGTACGGAACCGAACTGAACAACTATGCGCGGCGAATCACAGGGAAAGCACAAGCCTATTCAAACGCTTTATGCTGAAAATCGCGATTCATGTCGGCTCGTACTTTAATAACTCAATAAACCCGTTTGCTTTATGAGACGAGCTCAAACAACAAGCCCAAAAGGCTAGTGAGTGTCCATGGCAACACAGAATGAGTGCCGCGCGCTGTGTGAAACTGGCTATACAAGCATCAACAAAACACGACGCCTCCGTCGACTGTGTTAGTGTGTTTAGTTAAATTGCTGAAAATTACGAGTGTTTTGTCACTTTAATATTACTTTGGTCACGATAACGGATACCAAACACGAGAGACGCCAGAACGTCGCTATGGTTTCCAAGCTGTCAGTCACATTTTCGAGAGTGAGTCGTGTTCCGTGCACACATGTAACAATAATTTAGGGGATTCACTCCCGCATTTAAATGCGGTTGTCACTCCTGGAAATTACAGTGTGTACGTGGCCATAGTGCCTCCCTAGCGTACAAAGGCCCTTTCATACTGAACGCGAAATTCGGCATGAATGTTCGCCGCGATGATGGTCTTGAATCGAAACAATAGATCCCTATGAGGCAATTCACACTGGGCGCAAACATTCGAGGATTTTTTTCGACTATTTCCCCTGTTGCTCCGCGATGAAACGGGCCATCCAATTAGAGTTGCGCCTTAGATCATGTGCTCGGAGCAGCTGCTGTTGCACAGAAGAGTGCGAGTGGTGGCGCTGTTTCAAAAACTAATGTAAACAAACACCAAAATGACATATTATAAGCAGTTTTAGCATTCAATCCATTCAGTCCACGTACAAAGAATGCATGTCTGCCCATTATCGAATCAAACCCCACTTTAGGTCATATCATAAGTTATTACAATAACTCGATGATGGTTTAAAGTGCGTTTTGAGCAAAGACGTTAATATAAGACGAAATATAGCTTGATGCTAATTGTACCTCTAATTATATTTTATGATGTATTCTTGTAAGCACTATAGATAGTTTGTGTTTTTCTAATGTAGTACTACCAAACTTTATTCATCTTAATTTAACGCTGTATATTATGCAGCGGAAAATGTTAAAGCCATATATGAGACGCATACATGAGGACAAATGCATTGTTGATCGGCGCCATCTAGTGTGCAGGCAGAAGATGATCAGTTGTTTCGCGTTCGGTGTGAAAGGTCCATTCTTGCGTGTTTCGCCTTGCTTTTTCGCAAAGCGGAACTCAGTAAGATTTGCGAAGCTCCCCCTACAGGTTCCTTCAGTGAATCACACTGTCGTAAATACTCCAAGCGCAGCTCTGGACTACAACGACTACAACACTCACCAGCACAGTAGTTTTGCAAATACAGTACAAGAAATCTCGATGGAGGTGGGTAATTTTCGAAATTGTCTTATAAAGTCATAATATATACATTGTTTTTGAATTACCGTAAAGCATTTTGGGACTCTCGCGAGAATGTGAACATGAGGCGAGATTGTGTCGGGTCAGCAAAGCTCAACTTGCAAGTGCTGTTTTCTGGCGTAGACGTGCCAGAGGGGGTTAGTCAAGTCAATTAACCATCGTAAGGACTTAGAAAACTATTTACGAAGGTAAAAAATGTTACTTAGTTCTGCTTTAACAGTGAAAACACTGAAAGCCGGAAAATTCCATTCGATACTTTTAACTCTTTCCCCACCATTGACGGAAACGAACTTTTTGAAACTAACTTTTGTCACGACACGAGGCTGTCTTCGCTGGACACTTAAAAGCGACGTGATGCAAATCCATTTGTCCTTTGTGTCAGAAACAGCGCAAGCGCATGGAGTACATCAGAAATAGAACGGAGAATCAGTTTACTGCCATGGATTTGTCGCGCCACATCGCACCATTCATTAAGTTTAATCTTCATTTCACATAACCCTGGGACATCTTTATCCCTCAAAACTGACATGTCAGCTATTAACCAGGACACGCAGACTCGATGACTATCCTGTCTGGCAGATCCTGCAGTGACGTGTTTGTCATGTTCTCAGGCCGGTCATATTGAGGTGGAACATGTCACAGGCTGGTGCTACAGTAATTCCAACTTCCATCACACCTTTGTGGGTTTTTTTCTCATTGATTTGTGGTTGTCAGAAATTTCAGTTCCGTTCCGCCCTACGCAGCTCACTTCCTTTTCACCTTGTGTGCAAATAAACCACCTACACGGATCTATGTTTTAAAGGTCTCGTTTGAGTTGGCTGGTTCGCTGTGTGTCTGTTGCAGTTTGACTGACACATTGTTCACATATAAGAGATAAGTTAAAAGGCATTTGAAAGCTAGTTTAGATGAGTCCTGTGTCCAAATCACAAGCTGTCATCAGCTCTCTCCACTGACTGATGGCAGTTTGCAAAGTCTGAAATGAATCTGAAGCCTGCAGCTCTTTGACATGTCTTCTGTATGGATTACAGTATGACTGCTGTATGTTTAGTCTAACGGTAATGCTGAGCTGCGCAGTGGACATCTGATATCTCACTCACTCACCGGTACAGACTACAGATACAGCAGAAATGTTGCTACCACATTGCAATCATATCCTAGTGTCAGTAGGACACTAATGATATGTGGTTTCATCTATCGTTTTTTATAACTTCTGGACCTCTCAGGTGGAGGGGGTATTGACACAGTGCTGAGATACGTGATCTTTAGATCATAAATCATCATCGGATCTCACGCATGTTGGAGTACCAATAATTGCTGAGCACAATACACAATTTAATCTGCCTTACATAACCTTTTCAGGTGTATTCTTTAGGGGGTGTGTTCAATTAAATGAGGATTAATCTGTATTAAAACATCAATCATATTGGAAGGCTTTTAACAGGTTAACAAACTAGACATGGAGACTTAGTCAAGACAATCTTTGTGTAGCCTATATGCAATTCGAAGGCCTTTCTAAGTTTTTTGGATGTCACGATAGAACGATAGATGGATGGATGGATGGATTAGTTAAATGAGAATAAATGTTGAAATTAAGTGTTAATTTGTTTGTTTTTAGTGAAGGGAAAGACCTGTTAATGTTATGTTTGACATTTAAAAGAGTTTCTGTAATGTTGAAGTTTTTGTGGTTACCATGTGCTGAAGAGTAGATACATGAAAGTAAACAGTATTTACTCTATAAGCAATGACTGCGCTAATGCCAGTGATAATATCATACTTGTTCATTAAATATACATGCTAAATACGTTATGTTAGGATATGTTATGATAGCTGTTGAGTTGAACTGAAATAGATAAGATTAATTGGTTCCAGGGCTACAACTTTGGTATTTGGAGTGACTTAATTTTTTGAGTAATCAACTTAAAAATTTGTGTTTATGCTACAAATTTTATTCCTCTAACTCAGTATAGCTTGTTGGTTGAATGTAAATTCACTCCAAGTTGTCATAACTTAACTGTTTGTTGCGTTGTTATTTATTTATTTATTTTTTTGGAGCCAACACATTATTTTTTAGAGTGCACCACAGTACTGTTTTGTATGTGAAAAGAGCAAGGATACACCTTTCAAGCAGACAGGAGCCATTTTGGTTGGCTGAATGGAAGGATCAGGTTAAAATAAGCTCCTGTAAAAGTCAATGGCAGCCGGATTGAACTGGCCGGAGCTGTAAGGCGAGAGAGCTGCGGACACGGAGAGGGCGGCCCGCACTCCGTGTGAACTCCACTTCGCAGCCCAGGGCTGAATGTGCTCTGATAAAATATTTCAACACTCCCAAGTATGTATGTTGAGAAGCAAACGCACACGCAGAGCTATTAGGTTGCCGCTCTGGCCACCTCTGTCGTAGGCCAGTCCAAACCAGTTCTTGTTTATCACTGGCACAGTGGCTGCTCTTGTATCAACAACTGCAAGCGAGCAAATGAGACTTGTCACTGCATTGAACATGAACATGACTCATTTGCATGGTGTGCTTGAGTTCAAAGTTAGGGTGCAAGACAGAATTATTGTTGGCTTTGCTTATTTTGCTGCTTAATGCTGAATTTTGAAAGCTCGGATATGAGAGGAAAGCCTTGATGCAGCTTAGCTTTTTTTGCTTTCCTTTAAATTCAATAAAAAAGCCGAAAAGACTGTATTAAAATTTAAGATTTGAAATAAATTCTATCACATTTGCTCCCATTGGATTTCAACTGGTGGCTTGCAAACCATAAAATGAGTTTGTTCTGATGGTTCATGGACTACAGGGCGAAAAAAAAAAATGTAAATAATAATAAAAACATTTTAATACATTTTATATATATATATATATATATATATATATATATACACACATTATATATATACACACACACACACATACATACATATACTCTAAAAAATGCTGGGTTAAAAACAACCCAAACTGGGTTGAAAATTGTCAAACCCAGTGGTTGGGTTAAATGTCTGGGCAGTTTTATTTAACCCAACTATTATTTAAAAAATATTTATGGCTGGCTTAAAATGAACACAAAACAAGTTAAAAATCAGACACATAATTACTAGCGCAACAGTAATAATCAAAAGGTGAACATTTATTAATAAGCAATTTAATAAATGTTTATTGTTTAATTATTATTCATTAAACACATCAATAAATGTTAATTTCCAGCATACTTTGGGTTCATTTTAAGCAAGCAATACAGTCATTTTTAAACAATAGTTGAGTTAAATAAAAACTACCCAGCAGGTTGGGCATATATATATATATATATATATATATATATATATATATATATATATATATATATATATATATACATATATATAAAAGATAAGATAAACTTCATATCAGAATCCTACTACAGATTTTGTGCAGGCAGCAGCCAATCAGGAGTCAATCTGGCACTCCTCCACCATTGGCATCGCAGCATGTCTGTGAAAGGGGGCGGGGCCTGCACTGCTGACCACTGGTTACACTGTCTGACTCAGCTGAAAGTCAGGGTGTCGTGTGTCAGTACTGACTCCTCTGGCAGCACAGTCACCGACCGACAATCCCTGACTCGCTGAACATGACCCTTCTTAGAAACATGCCCCGCCGTTCCTGGCCTAATGTTACAGTTATGAAAGTGTCCTCCATTCCCATATTTAGATCCATGACATTATGTAAAAAGGAGAGAAGGGTCTTCATGCAATTCTGTGTTTGCACCTATTGCACATGAAAAACTGCAAAATCATAGATGCATTATGTTTGATTTAGGGATACTTTGTTGATATCATATTCCTTGCTTTGTGTTTTAGCTTCACTGACAGACAAAATATGCCTAGAAAAAAAAAAAAGCAACAGACATTTCGTCGTCTGCAAGTCTAGACTTTGACATATGTTCAGAGATTTCTTCACAAGACTCTTTCATATGTGTTGAAGCATGCATGGCAGGTTAAACCGTTCACAAAGAGTGCAGATGACGCAGGCTGATCGTTTTGCTCAGGTTAATCCTGTAGTGCTGTAAACACCTGCCACACGCACAATCTGTCGGGGGCCTTGTCAAGTTCATCACCTAAAGTACCTATCCAACATGTCTGGAGACAGTTGAATTATTAATACTTGTCAAAAAGAGCCCAGGGCGAAGATACATCATCACTGCGTTCTGTTAAGACACACTTCTCATCCAGTTTTTCTTGATCCTGAATGTGCTTGTAGGAGAGAATAAGGGTGCTGGTTTTAGGTCAATTATGCATTGTACTAAAATGCTGACATTATATGAAAGTTGTCACAAGGGCTACAATGGCATTTAAAAAAAAAAAAGAAGCTTTTCTTACTTAGTATTTTTGTCTTGTTTCTAGTCCATATATCTAAAAATTCGTACATTAAGAAGCATTTACTAGACAAACAAAAGTTTTCTTGTTTTGGGGAAAAATAAGACAAAATTGAGTGAGTTTTTAAAATAATAAAAATAAGCAAAAAAAAAAAATCTACCAAAGTGGTAAGCAAAATAATCTTGTTTTCTGTTTGAAGTAAGATTATTTTGCTTACCCCATTGGCAGATTTCATGTGTCAAAATTAAGTGAGTTTTTGCTTTGGACTTTATTATGAGAATCTTTACTATCTTTTATTAGTCAAAAGTCCAATTGCACAAAAGTGTCTTTCTTGTTCTTGATTGGTAGTTTGTTTTTAACATCTTCATATTGTGTAGCCTACATAGCGAGACAAAATACTCTGCTTTTGGGGCATGTTGTCACCAAAAGTAAAAGGTTTTTTTTTTTTTTAGCAATTACTTTTAAAGGGTTAGTTCACCCTAAAATGAAAATTAAGTAATTTACTCACCTTGGTTTTGTTCTTACACCGAATACCCTCGTCCATATGATGGCAGTGAATAGCGACCAGCATTTTTAAAAAAAGACACAAAAAGTGTCAGAGAATAGTCCCATGAAACACATGCCATATATTCCAAGTGTTCTGGTGGTATACGATAGGGTTTGGTTGAAAACCAAACAAAAATTGAATGTAGGGGAGAGTGGGGTAAGATGAGCCATTTTTTACTTATGAGGGCCTCAAGATAAGGGAAAATGAGGCAGAAGTACAATGAAAGTATTTAAAGTAATTTCAGGATGTTTCCTATCATTTTAAATGATCAGACTACATCTATGACAAAGGGTTCTAAAAATATGGCCTCTTAAAAAAAAGTGTTCCTCTGGCTCAATTTACCCCAGGTTAGGGGTAAGTTGAGCCGAGTCAGTAGGTGAGTGTATACTGACCATCTAACTGAATCTGAATCAAACCCATGTGAAATTTTAAAGATAATGTACCTATTTTAAAAACTAATTTAATAATCAAATTTTCTACAAATATTTACGAATATTTACAAATATTCTTTGTAAAAATATTTTACAAATATTTCTTTTTTTATAGCTAAATTAAACAACATAAAACCAACCAAATGAAGTTGAAATTTCAGTATCTTTAATTGTTTGCATTTCTGAAACAATATGTTGAACATCAAAGTTGTAACCTTCCCATAAACAGACTAAACAGAGAGTTTGTTGAGAAAATTCAATAAAAACTAAATAAGAATGAATAAATGTCACTGAAACTAATAAACATTTTAGTCAAAAGGTTCTTGACATGGTAGTTTTTCTGCAATGTCGGCCATGTTAGGCCATTAGAGACTACAGGTGGAAAGATATATTTAATTAAACATCTTCTGGTTTGTATCAGAGAAGGATTTGGTGTACTTGTACACTTTTTCTATCAAATAAACTCGAAAATAAAGATAAACTAAACCAGTTGCATAATATTACATTGAAATGACACCAGTTTATACTTCAGATTTAACTTAAATTCATTGCCTTATGGTGGGGTAAGTTAAAACACTGGCTCAATTTACCCCACAGCATTTGGCTCACTTTGCCCCATAGCTGCCATTTTTAGGAAAAGCTAGCTAGCTTACCAATTCAGAATAATATTTAGCTAAATGACTTGCATGGTTTTATACGTTGCTAAATCACCAATATGCATCATAAATAGTTTTAGACCTGGACAAATTTGCTTTAATGAAACAGCCATTACATCTGTAATGTTCAAATTTTACTTTGACAAGCCAAAAACATTTTTTAAAGTAAATAAGCGACTTACACTCCTCCCATGTGCTTTTCCTTTTCACAGTGTGACAGAAATGATGGGTGGTTCTAAAATACATGGTCACGTGACAATAAAATGGTACGGTTGCCAAGATACAGGGGGTGGGTCAACTTACCCACTGGCTCATCTTACCCCACTCTTAAAATCTGACCTTGCGCACATTCATGTGACTAGAGCCACAGTTCACTCCGACTCGTCAGACAAAGCACACAAGTTGTGAGAAATCAAGAGTAATAAAAGCGCAAAATGAAGTAATGTACTTTCTTAAATACATTCGTTGTGTTCGTTGCAACAATAAATTATTACGTTCAAAGGACTCTCAGACGAACGGAGTTCCGGTCCGGAGATATTTGACGTTTTTTTTTTTTATTTCTAGGTGTAGGATTTCTTGTCATGTTTTTTGTTAATCTTGATTTCTCACAACTTGTATGCTTTTCTAGGCAAGTCGGAATGAACTGCGTTGCTAATAGTCTCACGAACACACACATCGAGCACGGAAGACCAACAGTCAAGGTCAGGATTTGCATTAAATAATATATAAAATTTCGGTTTGTTTTACTAAATAAAAGTAAAAAATTTGACACCAAGCCCCAGTCACTCACATATGTAAATCAATCTTAATGCTAAAATTAATTTGGTTGAAACTCCACACAATCCTAATGTTTAATCTGTTGAATTTAATTTAAATTTCCAGCATTAAACTTAAGCATTTTACACTCCATTTATAGCAATGAGCTCTAATGAGCTGAAGAGATCCAGTTTTATCCTTGAACAGTGAAGGGAAACTAGGTTAGTGGTCCACTTACAGCTCTTGGGAGCAAACATCTGCTCCATTTGAGCCTGGGAAGAGGAGTGGAAAATATGAAGCATTTCTAGCACACATGAGGCCTGTGTGCACACAACGAACTCCTTGTGTTTGGTCAGCATCTGGTCCTTAGATGGCCTGTGTGCTGGAATGCCAAGAGGACAGAAAGAAAAAGACGTTTCCTCCAAAAGGAAGCTGAAGAATGTAAAGCCAAACTGCTTCGCAATGATGTCTGCTAAAGTAGAATCATATAAATTTGTATTTTTATACCTTGGAGGTTGTTTTCTGAACAAATTGAATGCAAAACGTAATGTAAATGCTGGGAGTGAAAAGTTGCTCAATGAACATTGTCAACATAACAAACTGGTTTTCGCCTTAGGATATGTAACAGCCGCCTATCTGTTTGCGTTTCGTGTTGTTTCACAATCAGTCCCATCATGTTTCACAAACCTGGTCCACAACACTAGACACGCTAAGGTACATAATGTAACCACCATCTCAGAGTCTCAGAGTCTTTGAGTCTCATGTAGAAACAGCTGTGTTTGTCAAATGTGTCATGTTTTCCATTGTAAATATGAATCAGTGTTCTTGAAGTATGTTAATGCAATTCTAACATGGAAAGGAAAAAATAAACTTTACTTTTTTGTAGAAAATGGCATATTTATTTAAACGGATTGGAGCAAAAACAGACAAACATACATGTTTTTTGCTGTGACATAATATACACCACCTACAAAATGGTACAAAAGTTAGAAACAAGCCAAGAATACAAAATTATGTGGAAACGCACTGAAAACACACAGCAGATATTGCACCGTTCAACTTAGGAGTAGCTTAATACCCATTTCATCACTCATCAACCCCTGAAATGGAAAAAAAATGGAAGCCAGTTTAATTAGCTCTGAACCTGACTGACTGAAGAGCAATGTTGCTTCCTATATGCAGTATACATTACATGTTCAGTCTCTATGAGGGTTATTTAAATCCCTGGAAGTGCATGTTTCAGAATGTTCTTGTAGTATCCAAAGTAAAATACAAAACACAATTTTCACCATGGCCCACAGTGCACAAACATCAAAGTAAGGATGCATACAGTTCACAAGAAGCACATAGTCCCTTTTTTAACAGGTAAATGTCAGCACAGCGCACATTAACAGTGAAAAAAAACAAACATGGTTTTGTGCCAAGGCCACAACGATTGTTTCATTAGTCCAAACGCATAACCAGTGATTCTAGTTTGTCTGTTAACAGCATGTTTATGTAAACAAACATACCTAAATCACATGTAAACGTCAGATCATATGTTTTGTTGTGCATTATAGCCAAGCTTCGGTATACACTTTGAATGCAATCGATGAAAAGTGCTAATTGTCGTTAAACAAAAAAAGGCCTACGCCAACAGGCCACAGTCAATAAAGTACAACAAAAAAACAAAACAAAGAATATGTCAAGAGTCTAGTTAGCTCTTAGTTGTACATACAGTGCGAGGCTCAACCAAGAGTTCTGGAGAGCAGTTTTCTGCGTATTTCATAACAGCGAGAGGAGGAGGACAGATTCAGGAATGTCTTGCATCTCGATGAGTGTCCTCCTTGCTCGCTGTCAATGGTCTCTTTTCTTTCACCACTTGAATCAGTGCCAAGTGCCGTTTGATGCTCTCGCAGTTTCCTTCTAGCAGAAAGGCAACGTGGCAAGTCAGAATCCCACTCATAAAATCTTTGAAGCAGGTCTTGTTGCATCGACATCTACAGTTTCCAACATTCTCAAAAATATTTCAAGAAAATCAATGTGGTAAAGCCACTTCTTCTAAATCAAGAGACGACAAACAGTTGACAAAAAAGAAAGTCTGTCGTTGTTCTGCTGGAGTGGTTGTAGGATGGCTGGAGATATTTGTTGCTCTTAGTACAATGATCACCAATAAATCTTCAAGATGATTCGGTCTAATCATTCAAATAAGTGAAGAATCACATCCAAAACAATGTTGGAGATGTTTGGACACAGTTCTCACACTTAGTGGTGTTGCGTTTAGTCCATCTTGGTGTCAAGGGCACAGTTTAACTCCGACAAATCCTGTCTGTACTCTTTTCACCAATGATGGAAGGGGGAGGGGATCACTCAAGATCTTCAGCAGCTTTTACGGGCTACTGAGCTGGACTCGACCTGGATTGGGAGTGTCTCCTGGAGGATATCCATCTGCGTCACCAAGATGGTCGCTCGTGCCTCTTCATGGAGGAAGAACAAACCCCAGTTGAGGTTGTAGAGATAAGAGATCCCTGACAGCACTGGTCAGGTGTGGTCACTCTTTCAGCGGGATGGACAGGTATCTGGTCTCCTGTCCATAGATCCGCACACCTGATCAGGATTGGGATCAACCTATTAAAGGGAGAAGGGCAAGTTTTCAGGATACAGGAACTCAAATGCATTAGCAAGATACAAATTACAAGGTCTAGGAACTCAACACACCTCGGAATACAGGGGCGGAGGCTGGAAGCGGAACTCATGAATGTAAGCGTAAAGTGGTCCTTCAATCTCATCTCTCACAGCTGGAAGCTCTGAGTTGTTCTGTCGCTCCTCATCAGTGACGATTTCAGAGTAGCTTGGTGGAGCTGGAAGAGTTGAGGACAAAGTCAATATTAGACCAAAAATAAACTGATACTTTCATGACTGTTCAAACCATCTTGGACATCTTAAAAGGTTAGTTCACCCAAAAATGAAAATTCCATCATTAATTACTCACCCTCATTTCGTTCCAAACCCTCAAAACCCTTCATTCATCTTCAGAACACAAATGAAGATCTTTTTGATGAAATCGGAGAGCTTTCTGTCCCTCCATTGACAGCTACGCAATTGACACTTTGAAGCTTCAATTCATAAAGAGATCATTAACTTTTGAAGTGTCAATGTGGTAGTTGCATTGCAGTCTATGGAGTTACAGAAAACTCTCAGATTTCATTAAAAAAGATCTTCATTTGTGCTCTGAAGATAAACGAAAGCCTTACAGGTTTGGAACGACATGAGGGTTTGGGGCTCTGGAAATCAACTTTTGGATTTACTAGAGCCAGCTTGTTGGTGCAGGTTTAGAAGTAAACTGTGAAAGATTGTGGTCCTCAAGGAGCAGGACTGAGTGCCCATGATCTAAAGCAGGGCTCTGGCCCTCGAGATCCACTTTAGCTCCAATCCTGATCAAAATCACCCACCTGTAACTTTCTAGTAATCCTGAAAACCATTATTAGCTTGTTCAGCTGTGTTAGAGTTGGAGTTAAGCTCAAAAGGACAGTGGATCTCAAAGGCCAGAGTTACCCACTCATGATTTAAAAAGTCTAGATGACATGTTTAGGATTTGTGCCATACCTTCAGGTCTCTCGGGCAATCCCAACCAGCTCATGGCCATGCTGCACTGACTGCTAACGGAAGAGGTGCGGCTGCCGAAGGAGTGGAGGGGAATGGTGCCGATTACTAGGGGCAGGTTTAGGGTCAGGTTTACAGCTCGAGGGATGTCCACATACACCTGTTGAGAATCAAGAGGTTAGCTGCGTGGCAGGTATCGGCGACCAATCTACCTTGTTGTGAATCAAATGGATTGTGAACTCACCATGAGTGAATATTCAACATGGATGATGCTGCAGTCCAGAATGGAAGGCGATATGGGTGGGATCTTCAGCATCTTGCCATCCCAAGTCTCAGTCTTGCCGGAGGGTAAAGGATCTCCACGAAGATTAGCTACGAGATGTTTGATCTCCTTGACCTTCCCTTTGGCAAAGAAGGTCTGGGTTTGGTAGATGGCTGCCTTTGGCACAACCACACGGGAAGAGCAGTTTTCAATCTCTGCGAAGATCTGGATGGACTCTCCTGCAAAAAGAAACCGAACCAAATTCACTCAATCTGAACAAGCATCACAAAACTAGGGGCTAACTGTCTACCAAAAAGCAGGTTTATCATCTCACCAGGAGTGTAGCCCTTTCTCTCGATTTTGGCACTTAGTGATACAGGCCCTGAGGTGCAGAACCAGCAGCAAAGCGTTTTGTCCTTTGTGCCAGCCTGAGGAGACTATGAATGAAACAAGGACAATATATGAGCCTCTCTAATCATACCACAACTCAAGCAAGTTTTATACTGATTAGGCTTCAAATGCTTTTCTCTTACCAGTAACAATGGAGTGTTGATGTCAATGTGCTCGAAGACAGTGAACTCCTTCTTGGTTTTCATGGGCAGGAGCCATGGCCTATGAAGCTCCGCCTTCACCCAGTACCGCACGCTGCCGTGTTTGCCTTCAAAAGATGTCGCCAAAGGCCTGGAAAGAGGCATGAAAAAATAATGTAAGCGTTTCGGTCAATACATTATATATGTGTATATTCAGACAGGAGAGTTACTTACGTCTGGGGCAGTTCAAGGCTGAAGGGAAACTCATGTCGTCCTGAGTGAAGAACGGTGAAGCCTTCATCGCAGTTGTCATCATCTAAAAGAAAGGAGAATAAAATTCGATATACCAATATACCATACCTGCAATATTCCTCAAGAACCCTAAAAACAAGACAAAGACAGAGATACAACCCACATTGTCTCAGTGCTTCATAAGAACAAAAGATTTTAAAATACAACAAGGAGGGGTTTTTTTTCATCAAAACAATATCAAAGAAATTTTTTCTCAAAACCTTTTTTAAAGTGGAAATACAACAGCAAACAGTTCATAATAATTTGACACAGTTATGTTTTTATACATTTCAAAAGAAAAATAAAATCACTAAACCCATAATCTATTAATTTACAAACAAAACTAGTAAAAAAAAGAAGAAAAAAAATCAATATATATGATGGCATAACTTAATTCAGAACAAAATAAATTAATGGAATATAGGAACATTTGTTCTTATAGATGCTATTTTTAATAATATCTATTGTCTTTTATGTATTATTATTATAGTTTTTGTTATTTCATTTTTCCGAGTAGTTCCAGACTGGTGTAAATAATTATGGCCCTAAATAACATCAGAAATAATTTGTCAAACATATTGTTTTCATTCATTTTTACTTTTTAAAATGCATTTATTGCCTCTGTTCGTTTTATTGCCATCTCAGCAATCCCACTGCCTGCTGTAAATAACCATGAGCCTGTCACTGAAGGCAGCCAAGAGCTAGAGAGGACCGGACTGAACCGGCGCGAGCAGCCTCTCTCAGCCGGATTTCCTCATGCATATATTACTAGGCGGCACCTGATTGGCTGAGCCAACGTGTTTTTTTGTCTTGAATACGCCCCCATACGGAAGCCACATGTGTAATGCAGCATGGTTTAGGTGTAAGGTTTAAGAAAATGAAAGACACGTTTTAAAAAAAAAGACAACACGCAAGACAATAATACAATTTTACTAATTTTATTTGAGGAAAAGACTTAATTACAGAAACTGAATATTTAATTTAAAAGTTGTTACAAAGTACTTTAATTTCAAAGAACATACCTCAAAATATTACATTCACAGAATATAAACACAAAATATTACATTTATGTCTACCATACTAACCAGTGGCATAGTAAGGGAGTTCATACGTCTCTACGGCAGTTACAGTTGCTCCCTTTAAAAAAAATGACTAGGCCAAAATACTTTTAACAAATGCAGAATGATGCATAGGGTGAAAAGAGAACATTTTACATTTTAAACGAACTTTCAATCAGTCCTGCATTGTTGCGAATAAGTTGCATCGCAGTCTTGACACTTCTGCAAAGATATGATATCACCGGGGGCACACGAGCACTTCCACCAATAAGCGAAAGAGTAGGATTGACCTCGACCAATCAGCGAGCAGAGGCTCGGTCCGCACAACCCCCCCTCTCCACCAGTTTCTGAACAGGTTTAAACCGCTTCTAACAAAGGCTACAAACTTACTAGAACCGTCTATGAAAGAAACTGTAACGTATTATTTAAAAAACGCATGTCACGATATGATTACAAGGTAAGTATCGACATAAAAAACGTTTATTGTGGATATTGAAGGAAAATATTTAACGTAAAAGATGAACCGTGGTTGTTTTGGGCAGAAGGGCATGTTGTTTATAAGCTCTCGTGCTCTAACAAACAACTTCATTTAAGCCTTCATAGTGCTGGGATACTTTTAAAGTAATTCAATATCTGATTCAGGATTTCAAATATTACTGGAATAAACTATTTTAAGAGCAAGGAAGACGCTTACACCAAGCATCATCTGCATATCTGTTGTTATTAAAGAAATGTAGTTCTCATTTTAGTTTCTACCTATGCCAATGGATCAACCTGTTCACGGAGTAAAAACTGAAATGTATATGAACAGAACTGACAAGCAAGCAAACAAACAAAAGGAGCATCTGTCATTCAGTCCCATGAACATCTTTCGTGAATAAAAGTGCTTAAATAAAATGCTCCTTACCCCGATCATGTCCAATAAGGACGTCTCTGTGGTTTAAATACTCCACTTCTTCGGTGAAATTCTGTGTGTAGGCAGTGTTGGATCCAGCATTGCGAGATTCAGTCCACCGAACTTTCGCCAGTCCCTTGGCGTGAATGTTCAAAGATTTCACGCGGATTTCTCCGGTAACTTCAATGATAACCCGACCTGACACAAAGTCCCCACTGGCAAAGACAGGGACATTACTGTCATTGAGACAGTCGTAGCTGACAAAGAAGTTTTTCACCTTTCCGAGCACCATGGTGGAAATGTTACTAAGCTGTAAGATATATGAAAATATAAAGATTCAATCATCTGTCAGATGTTTTTATGAATCATTTAAGGTTTTTTTTGCCGTGCAGAAATGCTGCAGGCAGGTTCAGTGCTATAGTTGCCTGTCATTCATTGAGTTTTGTTGTAACTGCATGCGAAGATGCAGCTGTGTGTCTGAGCTCTGGCTCTGACTCTGCTTTAATACCTCCGTTTGGTGGAAAAACAACCAGACTGCGCATGCGCAATCGATAAGGCTCCTGCTGCTGCTTCTACTGGTCTCTTCTTCTTCCGCCTTCCTATGCTGCCTGTGCTTGAGTCTCTGTTGTATTGTTTAAAAGTAGCTTGCTTGCTCATCCAGAGTGTTTTACTAATGAACAAGCGACTCCTTCTAGTATGCCTACATTATCAAACTACATAGTGGTATGGGGGGAAAAACGTGAAATTGAACTGGAAGAAACCGGCCTGAATTGTTCATGAGTTTTTGACAATGCAGAGGTATATTGATATTTTATTGGTATAATGATATTTTATGTTTTTATGTCATGTATTGTTTCTGTGTTTTCTTAAAGGTCCCGTTTTTTGTGGTTTTTTGAAGCTTTGATTGTGTTTATAGTGTGCAATATAACATGTGTTCATGTTTCGCGTGTAAAAAAACACATTATTTTTCACATAATTTACTTATCTGTATACCGCTGTTTCCACTGTCATAAAAACGGGCTGATGACTTCCTTGTTCTATGAAGTCCCTCCTTCAGAAATACGTAACGAGTTCTGATTGTGCCAGCGGTTCCTGTGTTGTGATTCGACAGCAGTTTAGCGCATCTTGCCCGGAAAGGTCACGCCTCTTACCATAACGTGGAGATGCACGCGCTCAGTGTTATTGTAAACATGTCTTTAATTTTACCCTATCAATTTGAGCCGGAATCAGACCCGGTGATTGGACTGCGGGATGAAAATAACAGCGTTTCGACGAAATGGCGACAAACACAATCTACAAACGCAACTCTTGTGTATTCCTGTGGGCGGAGGTTACTCAAAAAACTGTTTTAGTGACGTCATTAAAGAAGGAAGTAGAGGGATGTAGTCCAAACTGGCCGTTCGATGTAGGCGACTTCTGTTAAATAAAATATCTCACTTGGCATTAAACTTTTTAGCTTTAAAATTTTACAGATTTTATTTATACTCTAACAACAACATTACACACTAACTAAAGTTTGAAACATGGGATCACGAAGAACGGGACCTTTAAAGGGAAAATTTCACCCAAAAATGAAATTCTGTTATCATTTATTCACCCTGAAGTTGTTCCAAACCTGTATGAATGTCTTTCTTCTGCTGAACACAAAAGAAGATATTTTAAATAATGTCGGTAACCAAACAGTTGATGGACCCCATTGACTTCCATAGTACTTTTTTTTTTCTATTTCATACTATTGAAGTCAATGGGGTCCATCAACTGTTTGATTACCCATATATTCTTCAAAATATATTCTTTTGTGTTCAGCAGAAGAAAGACGTTCATACAGGTTTGAAACAACTTGAGGATGAGTAAATGATGACAATTTTCTTTTTCCTTTTTTTTGGGGGGGGGTGAACTATCCCTTTAAATCTCTTCACCTCAAGCATTGAGCTTCATAGTTTTTCCCCATTGCTCTTCACTGCCACCTGCCTGTTAAAGGTAGTTATTGCATATGATAATTCCTGAATGCCATCCATTATTCAAAATGATATCTACAGTCAGGAAACAAACTTTTGCTTCATGCATAACAGACTAAATCGTATTAATATTTCTATATATATTGTACTGTACAAGTATGATGTAAATATAATGCTGGAGGGAAAGGGAAAATGTTGAGGTTATATGTGACCCTGGACCACAAAACCAGTCATAAGGGTCAAATTGAGATTTATACATCAGCTTTCCATTGATGTATGGTTTATTAGGATAGGACAATATTTGGCTGAGATACAACTATATGAAGAGGGTGCAAAAAAATCAAAATATTGAGAAAATTGCCTTTAATGTTGTCCAAATGAAGTCCTTAGCAATACATATCCACTCACAAAAATAAATTTTTTATATATATATTTACGGTAGGAAATTTACAAAATATCTTCATGGAACATGATCTTTACTTAATATCCTAATGATTTTTGGCATAAAAGAAAAGTGTATCATTTTGACCCATTCAATGTATTGTTGGCTATAGCACAAATATACCTGTGCGACTTATGATTTTGTGGTCCAGGGTCACATATTATCTTTGTGAAATCAACATCTTTAGTTTTCTTATTATGTTATAATATTTGTAAGAAGACTTCCCATACAGACACAAAATACTATAAGATACTTTAGCTAAAGAAAACAACAAAAGTAGCTGACATGATCACTTATTTAGTATTATTTAGCTACTATATACTTTTGAATTAGCTTTTATTTTTATATTTCCAGTTTTCAATTTAATTTTAGCTTGTTTTAGTAGCTTGTTTACTCTTTGCGTTTGCTCGGCAGCTGCTGTGAGACACTTGTTTGAGACGCACTGCAGTAAGATAGACAGATTTTAGAATATCATATTAAATGCTGGATGGCTTGTGTTGATAAATGACATGCAATTAATTTTAAAACGTATTGTATGATGGAGAAAATTCTGTATTACTATTACTAAAAATAAAGCTACAACTACTTCACAAAATAGTGTTTTTCTCCGAGGCATGGTACTCGTAAAAAAAATTGATTTAAGCAATAAGACTAAACTTGTGGAGCTATATAACAACAATTAGTTTTCTGTCTATAAATATATCAAAACAGTTGTTCCCTTGTCTATTAAAACATGTAAATATTAAAGCGTCTTTGGTGTTTCCATGGTTTCTACAAAATAAAACCGGAAAACCGAGGATAACGCGGGTATGACGCAATTGACAGGCGACTGGTTAAAACTGCAATTTTCTCGCGATTTACAAATAGTTGGAAACATTTGGGATGTTGTAAGTACTCAAGTGAACAAAATATATAACACTGGCCTAGTGGTTTTTGGATATTTTACTGCAAAATTCTTACATATTGCACCTTTAAATGTGCTTGTAAATGTATTTATTTCAGTTAGTTGCCAAGGCAACAGTTCTAATTTTCAGTTAAGTTTTTCATCTAATATTTCTATTTTATTTCAGTTTTAGCTGAAAACGAAAGTTTTAGTTATCAATAACAAAAATGGACAAGACATTTCAAGCAGTGTCTGCAGTGTGACATGCTATATTTTATCTAAAACTATTTTAAACAACATTTCTAATTCCTGTATACATTTTTTTCAGAACTAACTGAAAAACAGTGATTAAAAATATAGAAAAAATTAAAATACATATTAACCAGTTACAACATCTAAATTAAAACTTGAACATGAAACATCCGTATTATTATATCAAATACCCAACAGCAGATGGCAGCATAGCTCTATTTAAATTCATCAACTTGATCAATTATTTTAAAGAACCATCATACATTTAAGCACAGCTGCTTCACACATGCTAAAAATAATGATATATGTTTTTTGTTCCCTAGCTATGGTCCATGCAAGTGTATATGGACACTACATATGCCAATTCCAAAGAAAGTATTTTAATTTCCCTATATTTTACAGCGCAAACTCTATCTGATTTAAAAGTTAAAGCATATTATTCTTTTGAAATTAAAGCTGGGGCACAAAACCTCATTCATTTATTAGCTTATAGATTCTGGAACAAATTAACTCAAGTAACTGATTCTATTCAGATCAATTCTCATTGGATGACTATTATAGCTCAAAAACAAAGATCCTTTCAGGCAGTGTCCTGTCATACTAAAACAATGGCCATGACTGAGATGATGGATCCATTTGTACCTTTCCTACTCTTCGTTTTATGTAATTCACTGAATGATCTTATCAATTCTATCCTACAGAGCAGGGACAGGTCTGCTCTCTTCCGGGTCAGAGGTCACTGTCAGAGGTCAAAGGTTAAATTTAGTATTTAAATTGAAGACCTTACAAAACACTGTGGATACGGATAGTCTCCTATTAGTATATATTGGCTCTTAAATGAATGGGAGATATATCTAATTAGAATTTAAAAATTAAAACTAGACAATTCTAGTGAAGTGAAGCATCCACACTGACTAGATGTAGGACGAATCAAGATTTTTATTACTCAGATTTAAGTACTTAACTTTTTTAAATTTACATAACTAATTTATAATAATATCTTTTAATGAATTTCCTTGTCTTTGAGCTGTAAGTTCAGTGTCTTACCAAAGCATAAAGCTTCCTTAGGCTGGTATAATGTGTGTGTGTGTGTGTGTGTGTGTGTGTGTGTGTGTGTGTGTGTGTGTGTGTGTGTGTGTTAAGAGCCATGATGTAATGTGAAGACTCAAATCTTTCCCACACTTGGAGAGGGATCCCTGACAGCCTGGGAAACTAAAAGCTTCCATCTGTTCAACAGGTCAACAGAGGGTCCTGTGACCTTTGACACAGATTTGTCCCCCAGTAAACATGAAGGTCCAAGCTGTTGACAGAGTGGTAAACGATACAGACCAGTTCTGTGTAATCTCATCCGAGTCAGATTTATCGGATATTCTGTTGACAGCTCGTACATCTAATTTGTCCCAAAAAAAGGAGGGGAAAACAACAAATTATTTGTTAATTACGTAACTTCTTTCAACTATTAAATGTGATTCTAGCATTTACTGAATAATTTTCTCTGTAAAACAATTCCTCCATTAACACTTTCCAAAATTTATTTTCATTACTTTACCTTACTTTACTATCAGGTTGGAGTTTAGTGGATTGGTGGTCATGGCTTTAAAGTGCCCAACATGAACTAAACGGCTTTTCACACTGCGCTTAACCCCGGGTCATCATCATTCTAAACCCCGCTTTTAACCCCGGGTGGAGGAACGTTTTACATTGCATTGCACATTGCAGTGCCAAACTTGTACAGTGTGAAACAATGCGGTGTTAAGCCCAAATTTTTGGCCTACTTCATTTTTTATGCAAGGGTATGTACGGAGCCCCGCATATGACATGTAGGGGAAAAAAGTAAATTTAGTTAGTTAAAATTAGTTCCCTCGATTTATAAATCTTGCGCACAATTTACAATTTCGTTCCCTCGATTTATAAATCATGCGCACAATTTACTATTTCATTCCCTCGATTTATAAATCATGCGCACAATTTACAATTTCGTTCCCTCGATTTATAAATCATGCGCACAATTTACTATTTCATTCCCTCGATTTATAAATCTTGCGCACAATTTACAATTTCGTTCCCTCGATTTATAAATCATGCGCACAATTTACTATTTCATTCCCTCGATTTATAAATCATGCGCACAATTTACTATTTCATTCCCTCGATTTATAAATCATGCGCACAATTTACAATTTCGTTCCCTCGATTTATAAATCATGCGCACAATTTACTATTTCATTCCCTCGATTTATAAATCTTGCGCACAATTTACAATTTCGTTCCCTCGATTTATAAATCATGCGCACAATTTACTATTTCATTCCCTCGATTTATAAATCTTGTGCACAATTTACTATTTCGTTCCCTCAATTTATAAATCATGTGCACAATTTACTATTTCATTCCCTCGATTTATAAATCATGTGCACAATTTACTAATTCGTTCACTCGATTTATAAATCATGCGCACAATTTACTATTTCGTTCCCTCAATTTATAAATCATGTGTACAATTTACTATTACGTTCCCTCAATTTATAAATCATGCGCACAATTTACTATTTCGTTCCCTCAATTTATAAATCATATGCACAATTTACTATTTCATTCCCTCGATTTATAAATCATGCGCACAATTTACTAATTCGTTCACTCGATTTATAAATCATGCGCACAATTTACAATTTCGTTCCCTCAATTTATAAATCGTGTACAATTTACTATTTCGTTCACTCGATTTATAAATCATGCGCACAATTTACTATTTCATTCCCTCGATTTATAAATCATGCGCACAATTTACAATTTTGTTCCCTCGATTTATAAATCTTGTGCACAATTTACTATTTTGTTCCCTTAATTTATAAATCATGTGCACAATTTACTATTTCATTCCCTCGATTTATAAATCATGTGCACAATTTACTAATTCGTTCACTCGATTTATAAATCATGCGCACAATTTACTATTTCGTTCCCTCAATTTATAAATCATGTGTACAATTTACTATTACGTTCCCTCAATTTATAAATCATGCGCACAATTTACTATTTCGTTCCCTCAATTTATAAATCATATGCACAATTTACTATTTCATTCCCTCGATTTATAAATCATGCGCACAATTTACTAATTCGTTCACTCGATTTATAAATCATGCGCACAATTTACTATTTCGTTCCCTCAATTTATAAATCATGTGTACAATTTACTATTTCATTCCCTCGATTTATAAATCATGCGCACAATTTACTAATTCGTTCACTCGATTTATAAATCATGCGCACAATTTACTATTTCGTTCACTCGATTTATAAATCATGCGCACAATTTACTATTTCGTTCCCTCGATTTATAAATCATGCGCACAATTTACTAATTCATTCACTCGATTTATAAATCATGCGTACAATTTACTATTTCGTTCCCTCAATTTATAAATCATGCGTACAATTTACTATTTCATTCCCTCGATTTATAAATCATGCGCACAATTTACTAATTCGTTCACTCGATTTATAAATCATGCGCACAATTTACTATTTCCTTCCCTCGATTTATAAATCATGCGCACAATTTACTATTTTGTTCCGTCAATTTATATATCATGCACACAATTTACTATTTCCTTCCCTCAATTTATAAATCGTGCGCACAATTTACTATTTTGCTCCCTCAATTAATAAATTGTGTGCATGATTTACCAATTCGTTTCCTCTATTTATATATTGTCCGCATGATTTAGCAAATTGAGATAACAAATTAGTAAATCGTGTGCATGATTTATAAATCAAGGGATTGAATTAGCAAATCGTACGCACGATTTAGCCTACTACCTTTTTCCTGCATGTCACGTGCAGGGCTCCATACATATGCGTACATTTGAATGCGTAGCCTTTCAGAGTATCCACCATCTGATAGCGTGTCGACACATGCTCTAGAAAGTTTCATCTTTGTCCAGTGTCTGCGCTATTTTTCTCCAGAAGTTATGACCGATAAAATGTCTTTGTATTCTGTTGTTGTTGTGGTGTCTGGTATTTTATTGTTGTTTTGTCTCTTTAGGTTTGTTTTCTACTGTGAAACAACGGACCGGGCCAGTGTTGCCACCTTGTTGAACAACTGATTAGTGCAAAACAAATTCAGTGCGCATGTACTAAGAAAAATCAAATACACACTTACTATTCTGGTGACTAAATTTGCATTACGCACACTGTACACAAACACATATGCGTAAAAACAGAAGTATACTTTGGGCTTCGAGGCCGTTTACATGATATCATTTTCAACTAAAAACTGAAAACTTTATATGTATTTTGGCCATTCATTTACATAACAATGGCGTTTTGGGGGCCTGAAAATGTTTTTAGTTTTTTAAAACAATACCGTTATCGTCTCCATGTAAACTACAAAAACGTGTCATGCTCATGCGTATTAAATGTTCAGTCTATAGACACGTAGTGTCTTTACAAAATGGCATTGCCATCTACTAGCCTGGCAGCATAATACATCGTTTTTAGTCGTTTTCATTGATTCATGTGAACAGGGATCGTTTTGACAATGTTGTCCGGACCATGAGGTCCGGACCCTCCATTCCTTTAAATGGCAGTGAAGGACCCTCTTTCTCATATGCAGACAATCAATACTGATCACAGTTGATACCTGAATCTCAAAGCTTAGTGAGTTTAAGAAGACAGCAAGTTGTTTATTTTCCTACCAGTCATACTAAGTAAGTGAATCAGTGAGCTAGACCTATGTCACTGCTAATCAATCTTTTGCAATCAGTCCAGACTATTAGAAATAAATGAGCTACATCTGGGAATGCATCATATGTAATAGATACCCAGAATTACTTTATATCATCCAGGTGTGCTGGAGTGCATTTCAGTCTGTCAGAGATCCAGCTGCATGCATTTGGCTTCCAAATAGCTCAGTCCTTCCAGAGGTCACAGAGGTCACACATCTGCATGTGAAATGCGATGCCCTTTGACACCGCCCGCTGCCCCTGAGCCTCTGTGGCTCTGCTGGTACATGAAGTGCCAGCACTAGTGTCGAGCGCTGTGATTTA
This sequence comes from Megalobrama amblycephala, assembly GCF_018812025.1. Classification (NCBI taxonomy): domain Eukaryota; kingdom Metazoa; phylum Chordata; class Actinopteri; order Cypriniformes; family Xenocyprididae; genus Megalobrama; species Megalobrama amblycephala. The sequence continues at coordinate 56,883,661 of NC_063045.1, forward strand.
GGCACCTGAGGTTAGCCTTCACTCAATCACTGAACAGAGAATGTTACTTTGTGATCCTAGAGCAAAAATATATTTTTATTAGTCATTTTAGATTAATTAATAGTATATTCAGTTGGATTAATAGTAAATTATTAACAGAGCAACTAATAAATTAACAATAACATTAGAACCCATTAGAACAATTCAAAACAAGATAAAGTTGGTATTCCAGGCAAGAATTCATAGAAAAATGATGATACAAATAATGCTTAAATATCATTCTAGCTAAATCTAGCACATTGTTTTTGGAGTAGTGACCTTTCTTTTGACCTTTGACCCTGGGCTCTGTCCTTGTCTTTGCTCATTGTATCGCTTTGACCCTTTAACCTGCAGCTCCTACAACCTGTTCACAAACATGCCACCAATCATGTGATCCTACTCCATCCCGAGCCTTGAGGTTCACTAGCAACTCAAAGCAAAACTTTGACCCTTGAACTCACTGAATTATGCATGAGAAGTATAGTTGCTGCTGGAAGTGCAATCACTGCTATTAATAAAAAAATTGTAATATATGTTCCTATAAATATCTTGCTTGTTCACATGTAAAAAAAAAAAAAATCAATAAAGTATTATTTAATAAAATAACATTTTTTAATAAATAATTATATTATATTTAGTGCTGTCAAATGATTAATCGCGGTTAATTGCATCCAAAATAAAAGTTTGTGTTTACATAATATATGTGTGTACTGTGTATAATTATGTATATATAAATACACATGCATGTATAAATTTTAAATATATATAATATAAATTATATAAATATAGTAATTATACACAGTACACACACATATTATGTAAAAACAAAATTTTATTTTGGATGCGATTAATCGCTATTAATCATTTGACAGCACTAAATATATTATATTATATTATATTATATTATATTATATTATATTATATTATATTATATTATATTATATTATATTATATTATATTATATTATATTATATTATATTGCACTGGACTCCTTGCTTTTTTCCCATAATATAGTTTGTCTTTTCACACTAGATGGCAGTCCTTCTATTTCTATACACTGGTATGAGCATAAGATTAAATCTACTGTAATAATCAAATGCAAAAAAATGATCATCAATAACTCATAGCATGCAGATTGAATTTCAGGTAATGGTCAAGATTAAAAAAGTATAACCTATCTTTTGAATAGCTAAAATGTTAAATCCTATTCCTATCCAGTGTGAGAAAAAATACAAATGCATAAAAGTCTCAGTGTTTCCAAAAAGTGACTTGAAGCACATAATTGCATCCAGTCGCCTTTGGAAGGATGTGAGCTAAATGGCCAATCAAACAGAGCTTCCGAGCTTAAAGGAGCCGCCCACTTCTGTGCTTTAATACCTGATGGAGTCCATAATACAGACCATTCAATAGACCACCACTGAAGCGCGTAAGACCAAGTTAAGGTGTGGTCATTTGGATCACCATCATGCCAAAGTTGAGTCTGTTCAGCTCTGTTTTTATGGATACTCCAAATAAGGCCGTTTTTAGTTAGAGGAGATTTCATCAATTCATGCTCATGTCAATCATGCCAACAGAAGGCTGCGCTACACCGCATCTTTGCTCCCCTCGGATCTGATTCATTTGGGGTTTCCGATTGTCCCTTTTACGCACTAAGATATCACCAACACGGAGTTCCTTAAATCGGCGTGATTTTTCAGTCTGGCTGTCTGAACTTGTTGGACGCATATCTTCAGTCTCTTCGATGCGCATTCCACATCAGTTGTTTCTTCTGCATGGATAAAACACGACCGGCCTTCTTCATCTTGAATAATTCTGGAGAAGACGCGTAAAAGGTTCGCAGTCCAGCCATGGCCATGGTGGTAAGCGTGTGGAGAGATCCGCAGGAGGAACTGGCACCGGGGGGATCTCTAGATGATCAGAGCGGACCGGGGAGAGACCACCACCATCACCACCGCTTGAGCGCAGCCGCGCACTCTCCAAACACCGGACTTCCCTCCGCGGAGGATAAAGGGCAGAACTCAGCGCAGAACCAGCAGCACATCGAGTGCGTTGTTTGCGGGGATAAATCCAGCGGGAAGCACTACGGACAGTTCACATGTGAGGGATGCAAAAGTTTCTTCAAGCGGAGTGTTCGGCGGAACTTAACGTACACGTGCCGTGCCAACAGAAGCTGCCCGGTGGATCAGCACCACAGGAACCAGTGCCAGTACTGCCGCCTCAAGAAATGCCTGAAAGTGGGCATGAGACGCGAAGGTGAGTGTTCAGTGGGTTTTGTCTTTTGTAGCCTACATAAACTTGCATCAGAAAGAAAGAAAGAAAGAAACAGATGATAATAACAATAAAAATAAAGAATAAATATAAAATAGCTATACTTGTTTTTTTATACATATATCATCAACTAATATAAATGAATATAACAAAACATAAACTTTATACCAGATTGCATAACTTAAAAGCGATACAATTAAAGGATTTGTCTTTGTACAAAAAATGACTTATAATTACAAAGCATTAACCTTATTTATAAAGCATCTTATGCAAGTAATAACTCAAGACTACTGAGTTAGCCTCTTCCAATCAATCACTGCATGAAAAGTTACTTTATTGTATCATAATACCATAATTAATATTAATTGTCTTAGTGTCAAAATGAATGAAACATGAAGTCGTGTTTTCATGTGCACTCAGTTAACTGTGTAAACCGTGTTTTAGATAGATAGATAGATAGATAGATAGATAGATAGATAGATAGATAGATAGATAGATAGATAGATAGATAGATAGATAGATAGATTTGTCAAATCAACTTAGATAATTAATGTGGTTCATACAACATAATTTTTTGAGTTTCTGTTGATTAAACCAATCGCCTTTATTATATTAACTCAAATTTTTAATTTCAATGAACTCAAAATATTAAGGCAACCAGGAAGGCTAACTTAATTTAAGTTAAACCAACAATTTATTTTTACAATATAGATATTTCATTATTCCAATGATTGCAGTTCATTCAATACACAAACAGTAGGGTGAGAGATGCGTTTATTCAAGATAACATTATGTTATTTGCATGCACACATTTCTTCTCCATCTCCTCCTGTTTTGATAGCGGTTCAGCGAGGAAGAATGCCACCGAACCAGCCGAACCCGAGCCATTACGCGCTGGCTAATGGAGACCCCCTGAATGGCCAATGCTACCTATCCGGATACATATCCCTGCTGCTTCGGGCTGAACCATATCCAGCCTCACGATATGGAAACCAGTGCATGCAGTCCGGTAACATCATGGGCATAGAGAACATCTGCGAGCTGGCGGCCCGTTTGCTCTTCAGTGCGGTGGAATGGGCAAGGAACATCCCTTTCTTTCCTGATCTTCAAATCACGGATCAGGTGTCTCTCCTCAGACTCACCTGGAGTGAACTTTTTGTTCTGAACGCTGCGCAGAGCTCCATGCCGCTGCATGTGGCTCCTCTCCTCGCCGCCGCTGGACTTCACGCGTCCCCGATGTCCGCGGATCGGGTCGTGGCCTTCATGGATCATATCCGGTTCTTCCAGGAGCAGGTGGAGAAACTGAAGGCCCTGCAGGTGGACTCCGCCGAATACAGCTGTGCCAAAGCAATAGTGCTGTTCACATCAGGTATAGGCCCGAGTCATTCAAGATCGAGGAAACTTATTGTACAGTTTAATGAGCGTGTCTATAAGATTATCCTATTTGTTCCGCGATGTTTGTTTCAAATAATGGACCATTAATCTGTCAAAATTACCATAGGCTATGCGCACAATCAGATTAAAGGGTTGTTTAAAAATGATGGTTTTCTAACATTATTATTTTGAGCATTAGGCTACTCAGTAACCATGTACATGTTATCATGTTAAACATGAACAGAATCATTAAATTATGTGATGTTTGGCAAATTGCATCTGTAGCATTTAAGCTAATCAACATGAATGGTTTTGGTTTAAATTATCACTTTTAAATGTTCCTTTTGGTGTGACAATTAATCTTATAGGCCTAAGTAGTAGTATAAGCCTACAAATATTCAATTTAGTCCTTCAAATGTGAACAGATAAATAGCCTATGAACTGTTTTCATAATTTCATAACTTAGCAAAGCGCTAGCCAATAAAATGGAGCTTCACATGTTACACCCCCCATATTCCCCATTATAACTTGAACACCCCAAACGAGGTCAAAGTCAAAAAGCTGTTTCAAATATACTTTTGCATATCTATACATTTTTTCCAAACAATGTTTAAGTAACTATCAAAGTTCGACTGCAAGTTTAAGGCAGAGTGCGCGGTAAACATAAGCTCGCGCAGTCAAGGGGGTTACCATAGCAACAGCATGCCGCTCGAGCGCTTTCCATTGCAGTTAGGATCATATGGGACACGACACATCGACAAAACAGAAGTAGTTTTACTTTTATATTCATTATAAATTTACACACCACAAATATACCACAAAATATTTTTAGTGTTTTGTTTAAAATGTCGCCAGATGGTTTGCTAACAGCGTCACAACACATTTAGCTTGCCGAATGCGTCCAGAAATAATAAGCCTAGTAGACTACTGACAGAAAAAAAGTAGACCCTCTAAAAGTCACACACTGATGTCAAACTTCCTTAAGTATAAATCTTATTGAAGAATACTGAATCGCCAGTATAATACTCCTAGAAAAGGTTATAAAAAGAGTTTTAGGCTATAGCTAGGCCTTTTTACAGGCTGGTTAGCCTAAATACAGAGTCCTATTTTATTGAAATTGAGTGTGTACTACATAAATTCACAGTGTATTCGAATTCAATGCGTTTCCTATTACTGTTGCTTTAATTAATTACTCTCTAAGAAGTTTCAGTTCAACTCTTTGAATTAGGATGAGGCATTCGTTTCGGTAATTCGTTGAACCTATATCTTCTATTTTATCGTAAATAACCTGCAGAAACATTAAGAAATGAAACTGAAATGCACAATGTTTGTTGAAAGCAAAAATATTTGTTTACTGAATGGATGTATTGTAGGCCAAACGCTTTTGAATGACACAAACAAATAAATTAATTCTCTTTAAGAAAATTATGCAAATGCATGCAAACACTACTAATATTATATTAGCTACTATTTATTGCAGTCTGAACCATTACACACAATCATGTTAAATAACAGATGTTTGTGCATTTTTTAATGTAAATATATCAGAGATGTTATCCTTTTGAATGATGTGAGTTTATATTCATGGTGTCTGTTTGACTCCCCTGCATTTGTATGCAGATGCATGCGGCCTTTCAGACGTACCGCACATAGAAGGTCTTCAGGAGAAATCTCAGTGCGCGCTCGAGGAGTATGTGAGGAGCCAATACCCAAACCAGCCCACGCGCTTCGGCAAGCTGCTGCTGAGACTCCCCGCGCTCCGGATGGTCTCCTCCTCCGTCATAGAACAGCTTTTCTTCGTTCGACTGGTGGGTAAAACGCCCATTGAGACGCTCATCAGGGATATGCTGCTATCTGGGAGCAGTTTCAACTGGCCCTACATGTCCATTCAATGAGAGGGAGATGAAGATGGACATTTGGTGAGCAAAATGTAACATGGATGAAACTCTCTGATCTCTCTCTCTCTCTCTCTCACTCAGTGTCGATTTATATAGCAATGATATTGTGAAAATGTGAAGATATCTTTACTCTCTTTCTCCTGATCTCTACTTTTAACAGTCAAGCATCATATTATGTGCCATAAAGACTTTATTGATTCATTTCCTCACAGTGTAATTGTCCATTTAAATATTTTAAATCAAATGCAAAATGTCTTAATTTAGTTATCTGAACGAGGGGATATGCTTTCATCCAAAATAACAGACATAAAATCACTATTGGTGTTACCCTAAAAACGTTTTGTTTCAACTGATAAGCGGAGACAATGGATTTAACAATTATTTATTTTGCTGTATTTATTTTCCTGCTCATTAACTTCCTGTACACGTGATCTAAACAATCAACCACAGCACTTAAAGTTATGTTTTTGTTTTGTTTTGTTTTTCTGAGGCTCGACAATAAATGTTTTGGTGTATTTTTTTCCATCGTTTTTCAAACCCTTAGATGATTATTTGGACTGTCAGGGTGGGCGATGGGGGGCTGTTGGATTTGATGTACGATGCAACATTTGATTAAACAATTTTCATTAATCATTTCGTGCGTAAATGTGCTTTTGTTTCTACTTTTTCTAATAAAGATAGTTTTCAGAACTTTGCGAGACAAACTGATGTTCATTTTCATAACGCTGTGGTCTTGTCATGCTTTTAACTTTTTGTTTGAAATGTTTTGAGATCTTTTGCAGCAACTTTGAACAAAAGCCCCTTAAATGTATAGGAGACCAGACTATTAGCAAGTCATTTTGGCTTTAAAATATTTACAAAATATGGAATATTTTGCATATTTGTTTTATATGCAATAATTTAACGCGCAATGCGACACGATATATGCTGTTGTTCATTATGACAGATCAGCTATTCGTTTGTTACTTCATTTTATTCGTACCTTAAAACTAAGAACTCATTGATGTTTATTAATGTTCTTAGACGGAAAATACACGCTTGCGCCTTCAGTAAAGCCTACATATAAAATATAGCTAAAAAGTTGACTTTGAATATTGTAAGAATTAGAAATTCACAGTATCATATCTTGTAGGCGTATAAATAAACAAAATGCCGGTTTCTAAAATAGTTAACTCGTATATAAAGACGCTGTAGAAGTAATTTTGACCATGGTTCATTAAAATATGTGCCTGGAACGATATTTTTCCATCTAACCTTGAAAAAGATAAGTCGTTTGGCCTGTAAAGGCTCATGTTTATCAGAAATATTTGAATTTTATCTGATCAGAGAGAGACAAAACAGTTCACAGGCCGATGATAACCTGGACAGGTGAGATGTTTTGTACAGAAAGCGCTGTGATCTTATCACATTAATCAGATCAGGCTTCAAATAAACGAGATTAATTGTAATTGGACTTTAAAGTTTGTGCCCTTTATGTGCTGGATTTCAGTCTGAGCTGATATGTGCCATATCTCAAATCGCTTGCTCATCTTTCATTTTCCAGAGACATTTTGCATTTTTGTTGTTCTTGTTTTTTTTTGTTTAGCTATGAATATCTTATATACAATGTAGCCAGGCTATAATAGCTGTGTAGCCTACTGATATCTGAGTAGCTCGATACAGGTTATACAAGTAAAACAGACTTATTTTTTTCACCTCACTTTAATTCAAGCATTTTCTTTCAAATAGAAGTTTCCAGTCGTGATAATGAAAAAATGAATTAAGTCGAAGCGTGTTTTCTTTGAAAACAACAATAGTTACTACAACAATGACAAAATGTCCATCAAATATATCAAAAACTCAAATGTGCATAAATGTTGAAATGTAGATTTTTTTTTTTTAGATAGAAATTCTTTCCCAAACCAACATGTTTATCCACGAACAGTGTTGCCAGATTGGGCGGGGTTTTCCGAGGGTATCGGTTAATTTAGTCTATCTGGACATTTTAGTCATATTTGGTAATGTATTTGCCCTGATTTGATCACTTTTCCTGGGAAATGTATCTATTTTTATAATATTTTGTCATCATTATTTTGTTTTAAGGAGTTAAAATGGTCCATTTCAACCTGAATTGACATGGCAATAAAATTATATCACATTATTTTGACAGTTAAAGGTTTTTTGTTGGCAACACTGTCCACGAAATAAACTGTCCTCATGTATTTCACTTAATAAGGATTCATTTACAATATATCGATTAAATTTAAACTAATGTCTTCTGACCTCTATGACGGTTCTAATTGTTCGGCCTATCTGTCATTCAAATCAGTATATATGGTATGGAAATACGCATGCGCGATTGCAAGAAACTCGTTCTTTTACACTGACTTTTTAGTTGCTGTACAGAAAATTACCTGAAACTGACACAAATATTTGGTTTATCTAAATCAGGATACAAAAGCAAGGATTTTCAATCAGGCTGTTGGAATTTCTATCTCACAACAATATTTGAACAGCTTTATTTTATTTGTTTAAACAGATTTTTTGTAATTTAGTGACAAAAATGGTCTCCGTGAAGTGGGCTAAATCTGACAAAGCTTCTGCTTGGAGACACCTGTTTACTTAAAAAAAAAAAAAAAAAAAACCTTTTAGTCAGTTTATAGTCAATATAATCCGTTTTTCCATATAAAAACACCAGAAGTCTGTGACATCTCCCCAGTTATAGAAAACCTGTGTGTGTTCCTCCGTGTATGTGTCGAGTCTGACAGCCAGAGTCTCTAGTTATTGCGACCGTCTGTGTGAACTCCGTGACCCCGCACCTCTCTCATCATGTGCGGATCTCCTCCTGAGTTTCCCCCCTTTCGTAGATGGATCATGAACTCATGGCATCTCAGATGAATCCCTGACACCGTGCCTGGGTTAGCCATGACCCCGGCGGTGCCTTGGGACCCGTGAGGAGAACCGGAGCTCAGAATAAAGCACAGGGGGATTCCTGATGGCCACGAGGAGGGTCTTTGTTGGAAGTTAGATACGTGCTCAGATCAAGGGTACAGCTGTCAGAGGAAACTGTGTCCTAGGAGCTAGTGTGGGAATGCAAACATAGACACTTGTGAGTAAAATAGTGCTAAGAAAGCTGTGGTTTCTGACTGCAAATGTGATGTTCTGCAAATATGAAGTGGGTAAATTAAAGATCAGATTTAAAGGTCATGTAAATATGGGTCTTCCTGTCATGGGCAGCATTAAAGTCTTAATGGACTTGGATTAGCAACCTGTAAAGACAGAGCAGGCATACCAGGAAAGGGGGCTTATAGCGAAATCTGGAGACGGGACGTGTCATCTATAAGATCCAGGATCTTGGACAATAGGCTTTCTTGCACAGAAATCGAAGGGAACTCCAAATCTCCAAATCCTAATGCAGTCTTTATTGGATTCTTTGGCCGGCTTAATTAGCTCACTTCCAGGTACTATATTTTAAGTGGATTTGAAGTCATTAAAGATGACAGAATTGATTCACAGCCAACGGACATCTATGAGAATGGCTTTTATATTCCAGTTCAATTCAAACTGGCAGCAAACAGGATGCAGAAGTTGTTGTTTGTATTTAAAGGTGTACTAATGAAGTAAAATTTTTCTTTTTTTTTTAGAAAGATATGAATATTTATATTCAAGGACACATTAAATTGATTAAAAGTGATGGTAAAGATGCTTAAAATACAACAAAATATTTGCATTTCAAATAAACGCTGTTCTTTTGGACTTTCTATTCATCAAATAATCATGAAAATAATGTATCACACACACACACACACAAAATGAATCAGCACAACTGTCAACATTGATAATACTAAGAAATGTTTCTTGAGCAGCAAATCAGCATATTAGAATGATTTCTGAAGGATCATGTGACACTGAAGACTAGGGTAATGATGCTGAAAATTCAGCTTTGATCACAGGAATAAATTGCAGTTTAAACAATATTTAAATAAAAAAAACAGTTATTTTGAATTGTAATAATATTTCACAATATTAATGTTTTTACTGTATTTTTTTGATTAAATAAATGCAGACTTCTTTCAAAAACAATAAAAATATTTTTGAATAGTATACACACACACACACACACACACACACACACACATATATATATAGGCTAGATATATAGTTAGAGAGATAAAAGTTAGATAAATAGACAAATGAAGATCCACCATATTATTTGAATTTGTACTAATGAATTTGCTTGAATTGAAATTCTGTAAATTTCCTGTCATTCAAATACATCATCCTGTGTGTTGTAGCTAAATGAATTCATACTCTTACTCATGAATCGAAAAAGAAGCCTGTTCTTAAATCCTGATCTTAGCAAGCAATCTTTGATCAACAAGGTTAATTTGTCTTTGTCTCTCAGGCGATCAGAGATGGTACCTGCTCTTTTGTTGTTCTCTGATTATCAGACATCGTCTCTTCTTCTCCCAGTCAATTACGTCCTGCTGCTGTAATTACAGAGCACTTCACTGTCTGGCCCATTATCAGCCTTTGTTCATTTTTTAACTTGGCCTGAACGCATCTGACACATGTTTTAACTGTCCAAATATTCTATTCAACACACATGAACGTGGACAGAACTGCCACATTTTTTAAAGTTGTATAATAATAGATTTGTTTAAGACATGCAAAAATAGTGTTCTGCAGTTTAAAATGATAATGATAACTGCAGTCCTCTTATAAAAATGCTTAAGCTTAACCAAGTATTTCTACAGTACGAAAGTGCACAAACTTTCAGAACTCACAGAATTACTGGTAAGACTTGAGGTGTTGATTTGCCACCAAAATGATGTCACTTCCTGGAAGATGATGTCATAAAGGCTTTTGTTAGTTACCAGATTTTACAAAAGACTAAACAGCTTAAAACCAAAATGGTGATTAAAAAAAAAAAAAAAAAAAAAAAAAAAAAAAAAATTGTTGACTCCCATCTTTAACACAGATTTCATCAAATCTAGTGGTAACACTCACTGATTCTTGTTGTGTGGTTGATTTGTCACCAAAATGATGTCACTTCCTGGAAGATGATGTCATGAAGGCTTTTGTTAGTGAAGTAATTTTAGAAAAGATTAAACAGCTTAAAACCGAAATGGTGAAATTATTTATTTATTTATTTTTAAATTAAATTTGATTCCCATCTTTAATGCACAGAATTGATTAAATCCATTGCTAACACTTACTGATTCTTGTGTTGTTGATTTTTTCACTTCCTGGAAGATGATGTCATAAAGGCCCTTGGTAGTTAAGTGATTTTACAAAAGAATAAACAACTTGAAACCAAAATAGTGAAATACCATTTAAAATACAATTAATATGATACGATTGGTCAAAATACGATTCCATCTTCAATGTACAGAAATAATTAAATTCTTTGCTACTTATTGATGCTTGTGCTGTTGCTTTGCCACCAAAATGAGGTCATTTCCTGGAAGATGATGTCATAAAGGCTCTTTTGTTAAGTGATTTTACAAAAGCAAAATGGTGAAATTATTTATTTTAATATATGCTTCCCATCTTTAACACACAGAATTCATTAAATCTAACACTCGCTGATGCTTGAGCTGTTGCTTAGCCCCCAAAATTAGGTCACTTCCAGGAAAATTACATCATAAAGGCTTTTGTTACTTAGGGATATTTCAGGATAATTGGGACATTTTTCCACAGTCATCTCACAATGGTAAAATGTATCCCAATTTTAGCAGAATTCACCCCTGAGTGATTTTACAAAAGACTAAATGTAAAATATTCCTATCTTTAGAATTGTGTGTTTAATATTTTATTCAATATATGACTCATAGAATGAACCAAATTGATTTGTTTTGATGGCACGGGTTACAGATCAATAACATAAGTGCATCTAGTTGTCACCACAAGTCAACAAGCTATAGTCCAGATTGAATCCCCAGTTTAACTCACGCTTTAACTAAATCAGCGGTGTGTCGTGTTGGCATACTGATAATAAGAGTTGATAGAATGCTCTCTTCTCAGATCTCCTCACTACAGTAATCTTCCTAATGAAGTAAACGTGGATTTCCCCATAATGCCCATCGTCTTGCACAGAACATCGTCCCTAATCCACTCCAGACGGCCTGAGGATGACATGTGTTCCTATGGACCAATCAACTCATGCACAAGAACATTAAATGAATTAGCCTCTAGTTACGGTCTTCACAAACCATGTGTGCTGAATATGGTGTCTCTGCAATGTTGCCATATTGTGAACAACAGCTACATTTGGCCACTTTTGGTCATTGAAATCAATGGTAAACAGCAGCCCAATTCAACTGATTTGCCTACAAATGTATCAAATATGTCACTCCACAATCAGTATAATATTACAGAATAATATTAAGGTATTTGGGTCATTGCAGGGTCATCGGATCATCCCGGCTCTTACTCACTGGGGGGCCCACAACTTTTTAGACAACAGCTTGTCGGCAGCCCACTCATTAGTGTCAGAAACACGCAGACGCGCACACACATGCTCAAACATCCACTCTAACTGACACCAAATAGAAGGTGATGATAGTGACTGTTAACGTTTTTAATAGCACGTTTGCTTTTGATTCAATTATAATTCTCAAGCTAAGCTGCAATCTGTCCTCATTATCACTTTATATTTAATACATTAATATTACAGTTAAATCCTACACATGACAAATACACTTTCAAACATTCGAGATATCATTTTAACACCTCTTTTCTACTTTTCTGACATAAATTAATTCCAAAAACAAAGATCGTGGCTTTACAATGAAGTTTTCGGCAAACTTTTATAATGGATTCACATTCACCTCTTCTGCTTCTCAGCACAGACAAACATTAATCCACTTTCTGCTGCTTTGAAGTCGAAACTCTTTCTAATTAAGGAACCACTGGCCTTCAAAAGACCTCATCCTGGAGTCATGCGGTATTTTTTATGCGACTTGACTGAGAAATACATTTGGAGTGATGCAATTCTTTTTCTCTCAGAAATAAAAGTGGTAGCAGTGCAACCTCCATGGACAGAAAAATGTCCAAAAAGGAAGTGTATATATATATATATATATATATATATATATATATATATATATATATATATATATATATATATATATATATATATATATATACAGAGAATATACATATATACGTATACATATATATATATATATATATATATATATATATATAGACAGAGAAACTCCATTACACCTAGATGCTGATGCATATAATTGCATATAATATAATGCATAATTCACCAAATATGGTTTCTGGGTTCTTTAAAACATTACAACATGATGGTCTACTAAAGAACTAGAGAATAAAAAGTTCTTGGTGGAACCTAAACAGGTATTTCATATATCAGTTAACCTAAAAATTATGTGGTAAAATTACAATTAACTATACTGAAGGAAAAAACAAGAAAGAAAAAGATTTTTGCTGCTAGTTCAAATTAAAATGAGTTTAAGCAACACAATTGCTATTTTGTCCTAACTTGATTTCATTGTGTTCAATCCACTTAAATATATGTAAAATAGAAGTGTTGGGATTACATGAATGATTTTTGTTGCACTAACTGGGTGGTGGATTGTTAGTTCCCAGCATGCTTTGCATATGGATCAGGAGAATAAATGTTGAAAGTAAGTGTTACTTTATGCATTTTTTAGTGAAAGGAAAGACCTGTTAATGTTTGACATTTAAAAGAGTTTCTGTTATGTTGAAGTTTTTTGTGCTGAAGAGAGCTTATTGTTAGGTTATGAATGGCTGCATGATGCATGTTGCTTCATTCAATGAGTAATAGCTTTACTAAAGCCTGATCAATAACAAGAATATTCCTACTTCTGCAAATAGTCTTTTAATTGTACAACAAAACTGAATATTGAACACAAAGGTCTTTTCCATATACTCAAAATCACAGACTGGAATATATACTCAATATATTTGAACTGATATAACTAAAAAACATTGAGCTCAAATTTTGTTTCAAATTAACCACTTGCCTTAAAAAATTAAGTAAAATCAAAAAGCTTTTTTTTCAGCATACCTAACTCCATTTTGGTTCACCAATGAGTCATTTTTCAACATCTGATCAATTTTTTATAGAACATTACATTGTTTTGCTTATTGTAAGATTCTTCAAATGCAAATGTTTGGAAGTCTGCTCCGTTCTGTGAGCAACTTCCACTGGGTGTGAATATTATGGAGTCTGCTCTCTGAATGAACCTGCGCTGTCTTTTCACCCTCCAGGCTCTCTGAAATGGATTCTGTACGTCTGAACCAGTCGTGCCACGCACTTGTCCTTGGGATGAAAGAAAAGAGAGGGATTTTTTTCCTTCAACTCAGAGTGGTTATTATCAGAGCTTGTGCTGTTAATAGATCCGACAAACACCTATAGACTGATCCGCCTCATTTCCCGCTTGCCTTTTTGACGCATCAGAAATGAAATATAATGCGATTTGATATGCGTTCTGGTACATCCGTCATGCAGTTTCGACATTCTCAGCGGAATATTTTATTGCTCAGTGGCGTTTCATGTAAAGTCAACATTATTTACTTGCTGAAAGTCATCATGAAATCCAAATCGACTATTCTTTTTAAATATTACAGAATATTGCAGTGTTTAATATAAATGATTTATCAATGCACATCATTGGTTTTCAAAAATGTATGTGTCCTTATAATCTTTATTTAAAAGATTATAAGGACACTTGCAGCGACTTCTCTTCTCTGATGATGTGTTCACTGGCATGAGGGCGGGGCAACCTGTCACTCACATGAGATCCACCAATTGCAAAGCACAACCATCCAATCAATTCCTGATGGACAAAATCAAATCCTGTCCTACATTTTTTCTTGTTAGTGAAACCATTACACTCATATATAGCCTACATCACAATACAGAAAAAAAAGCAATCGCAACTTCCGTTGCATGCCGACTTTAAAAGAACATTCTCATGGTTATTGCAAACGCTGCATGTTGTTCAAAAGGAAAATAAATGATGATAAGGCATTAAAGCGATCTCAACTGTGATTTTTCCTAAGGCTTTGTATCTGAAAGAGCTAAATGAACAGTGGTTTCTCTCTCTGTGTTGTATCTGAGCTGTCAGGGCTGAACTCCCTGTGCCAGTGTCTGTGGGAGCAGCAGAAGTATTCATCACACAGAGGTGAGCGGACCAGCCAGATCCGCGGATCACTGCCGGAGGGAAACTTTGCCCTGGGCGATGGAAATGAAAGGCCCTCTAACAGATCACACATGAAGGAGACAATAAAGTCATGAGGTGCGACTGTGTGTGTGTGTGTGTGTGTGTGTGTGTGTGTGTGTGTGTGTGTGTGTGTGTGTATGTGTCAATCCACAAAAGACTTTGCAACACAAAACACAGTGCATTTGTATACCTGACAGCACGTTTCAATTCATTCAGTGTGAATTTGAGAATATTTAGAATTTTACAAAGGATTATTTTACTATTGAAATAAGTTGGCTTTTACAATTTTTTTGTGAAATACTAAATTATTACTGGTGTGCTAAGACAAGCATCCCTATTATTAATCATATTAATCACATATCATATGTAGGGTTATTGATTTGAACATAGTCATAACATAGTGTTCACACCAAGAATGATAACTATAATGATAAATGTGTAAGCATCCACACCAACACACAATGTCGTTCTGTTTATTCTAAGCAGGTGCTGCAGTTTTGTCGTCTGCCACTTTAAATGCTCGATTTGATGCTGGATTCTGATTGGCTGTCACTGTTTTTATAATTCATCATTCCAAAAGTGATTCCAATGATATTATTCTCATTATAGTTGTGGTGTGGACTTCCCTGTTCTTATTAAAACTTCACTGTTAATTGTTATCATCTTTGTTATGAACAAGCGTTAAATGTTTGCATGCAACTCCTACACCTACACCCACATCCTACAACCATTGTGCTCAATTTACATGACTTATTTAGAAGTGTGCAGTTATGCTACTTTTTGGACTTACAGTTTTCTAGAGGTTAAAACTGGTGAAAATATGGTAAAACCCCAGCAACCATCTAGAACACCCTAGAAACTACAGTCTGGAGTTCAATAGCAACCATCTAGAACACCCTAGCAACCACCTGCAGATCCCTAGAAACTAAATAGAACACCCTAGCAACCACCTGCAGATCCCTAGCAACCACCCGGAGATCACTTATAGCAAAGCACTCATACTGTGGCAATGAAGAAAGAAAAAATACTGAAAATTTTCAAGCACACGCCAACACTATGGAGGCAGGTTTTGCATGTGCAAGGACCACACAAGTATTCTTCAGAAAATGCGAATTATCTCTAATTTTAAAGATAATTGTGTAATTTCTGCCAAAGACCCTTTAAGACAAGTCATTTCACTCGGCGGCCATCTTTGAAACGCCTCTCGGGCATCCTGGGCATCATGCAGCTCCTATCTCTTTGAATGGGGAAACATCAAATTCTCCAAAGCTGTTAGCCAACCTTACGATTAAATTTCATATTTGAAATCACCAATGAAATCTAACAACAACCGGCTCATAAATTTAGTTTCTAAACGCTCGAATCTTGACAAAAAAACCGTGTATTTTGCAGGCTGGATCAAGTTAATGCACATGCGCAGACCTAAATGCACGTCTCTTCGGAGGCGCGTGTCTAACTGTTTCTATAGAAACCGGTGATTCTAACGGCAGCTGAAGTGACGCGATGACTTTACCAGTTGGCGATTGGCTCTTATTTAGAAAGCGGGACTTATTCCGCCATATTGCGCGTTACACTTTCTCCCATTCAAAACAATACGAGTGACACGTCTTGTGTTATTCTATAGTCTTTAGGCGTTTCTCAATGTCAAGGATACTTCCTTGGCAGGACTGGTCCTTCCAAGTCACTTCCTTCAGAGGCTAGGTGAGGCTCCTCTTTAGCATTCGGAGAACACGTAAATGGAACAGACTAGCAAGTGCACGTCATTGCGTCATTACGTCAGTGAAAAGGTAAAAGAAATGCCGGTGACGGCAACCAAGCTAACAATTGTTAAATGACGGTCCGGTTCAGTTAGCCATCAATGACGTAAATTGTATTTGTATAATTTATAATATCAATACGGTAGTAATTTGTACTTGCATTTAAACATTAAACTTTATTTATCTGACATATTTACTACAGTTATAACAAATGTTTGGTAACGTAAATATACTTACATTTGAAAGCATATTGCCCACTAACGTCCGACATTTAAAAAAAAATTTTTGAACAAGATCGCAAAGCTGCGCGCATAGGATTGTGGGTGATTTTAGAGTGCGAAGGCTACACATATGCATCCTTTCCTGTATATGGGATATTTTTCGAACGAAGGACTCAGTCCTTGTTTGAAATTCCGAGGATCCTCGACATTGAAACAGTCCTTCGACGGTTGTCGATGACGTAGCATCCTCGAAATTCTGGCTTCCGAGGATCCTTCCTTGACATTGAGAAACGCCTTTTGTTTCTGCACACCTAGTGCCACCGAATGGAACTGCAAAAATAACTGCTTTCAAACAGGCTTTTCAAACTCATGCCATTGGTTGAAACATGTTGAGATGCTTAAAGGGTTAGTTCACCCAAAAATGAAAATTCTGTCATTAATTACTCACTTTCATATCAAGCCATGAGAAAACTTTTTGTACGCAAAAAAACAAAAAAACAAAAATAACGACTTCATTTATCCTATTTATCCTCATGCGTATTGGTGCTCACATGAACAGCGTCAGTGACTGACATGGAAGAGAAGAAGTTGTTGAATAAAGTCGTTATTTATTTGGGGGTTGCGCACAAAAAGTATTCTCATCACTTCATAACATTAAGGTTAACATGGACTATTTTAACAATGTCTTTACTACCTTACTGGGCCTTGAAAGTGGTAATTACATTGCAGTCTATGGGGGGGGTCAGAAATCTCTCGGACGTCATCAAAAATATCTTCATTTGTGTTCCGAAGATGAACGAAAGTCTTATGGGTTTGTAACGGCATGAGGGTGAGTAATAAATGACAGAATTTTTATTTTTGGGTGAACTAACCCTTTAAAATACTCCACAGTCACAGTATTATTTTCATGGGAATCAGATGAATGTATTTATAGTTGTCTCGGCATATTAAAGTTGAAGTTGATTAAAACTTTGAAATGAAAGTACAAATATGAATTGATGAGTTTTGTTTCTATACATAACCTGCCATCCTTCTTTCAAAACTGTGAAATTCTTGAAAACATTTTAGTGAGCAACAAAAAGTGGAGACTAGACCACATTAGAAAGTTAAATTAAATTGTCATATATCACCAGTCATGCACACATTCCATCATCATCTGAATACATATTCTAGCAGGTTCACACACACACATGCGCCTTTAAAATAATGTCCTGGAGGACCACCTGTTGTCCATTATTGTGAAATATTTCTAAGGCATGAATCATAAGGGTGAGTAATTAATCATGGGCTGTCAGAACGGAGCGCAGGGGTCTCGTGGGAGGGTGAAGAGTCACATATGGGCAGATGGAGGTCAGAGTCACACCGCACACGCCATCGACAGGTTAACATGAGAGAGAGAGAGAGAGAGAGAAAGTGAGCAAGTGTGAAGACAAAAGTAAAAACAGATGAGATGAGAAATATGAGGGGAGGTGATAAATATAGGAAATAACTGATATTATTTTTAGTAGTTTCGATGAATGCATCTATCTATCTATTTATCTGAATTTTGATTGTAGATGCTGGTTTCATCACAAATTTAAGAAGTTAGACACATTACTCAGAGGTCTCTCCTGAAACTGAATCTCTGTGAGATTACTGGAGTCTTTTTCTTGAGAGAAAAATGTGAGAAGCAAGACATATTAATTGATTAACTTTATCTTTTACTGCAAGAATTACTACAACAAAACAGCAGCCACAAAATTCAGCAAACAAACGTGAAACAAGCATGTGGTTTCAGCACTGTTCCAATCCCAGTATCTGATACAGACAGCTCAGCTGAATAACACGTTTAAAGGTTTTTACTAATTGAAGTCGTCATAGAGCCTGAAGCCAGCGTAACGATCCTTCACTCCTCAGTAAACTCGTGCACTGTCGCCCTCTGGCTCTCTCCACTCAAACACTACTGGCTCACAGATAAAGATAATTACCACAGGCTGTAGGCTATAGCGCGTCCCATTTTGATCTGTAGTACAAAAGATCTGAAGCCAGTTGGTATGTATTCCTTCTCTCTTTAGACATTACGCGAGTATTTGAAGTGTGCTAAGAGCCACTTCAAGCATGTTTATTCTCAAATGAATGTCCCTTTTTGTTTCTGGCCTACAGTGAAAAAAGACAATTTTCTCATTTAGCAAAAATTGATTCATCCTGAAAGACAAAAAAGCCACAGGGAAAAAAGCCACTGAAGTGGTTCTTTCCAAGTTTTCCATGAACTCTCTTTGTGTTTACGATTACAACATCTACAGTACAAGCTTCTCACTAGTAAAACCTATAAAATAAATTAGCATATTAATGCAGTAAGGAGGCATTTTTGGGGGTAACGAGTAAAATGCGAGTTACGTAATCAGATTACTTTTTAAAGTAACTAGTAAAGTAACGCATTACTTTTAAATTACAACACAATATCTGAGTTACTTTTTCGAATAAGTAACACAAGTTACTTTGTTTTCCCATTTATTGACTGACAGCTCTCCTGTCCTTATGTTGAGAGAAATTGGGAGTAAGTGCAGAGCAGTTGTGTGCTCTGTGTGAACATGATCTAGATTAATGTGAGCAGGCATATACTCATTTACTTCTTCTCCTGCATCCTATTCTTCTGTGTTCCAGAATTGACGGCACAACTGCAGGCTTGTTTGTTTGAGCTGCGCCCTCTACTGTACAGGCATGCATTTGCATTTCCTTCAGCCTGAGGTTTATTCATTTCACTTTTGGTGAGAAAGGGTCACCATTTGCCAAAAATATAACTTTTTTTGTTGTTATTAAAAAACAAACAAGCAAGCCCAGCTCAGATAAGAAAAAGTAATGCAAACGTAATGTAATGCATTACTTTCCATAAAAAAGTAACTAAGTAATGCAATTAGGTATTTTTTAGCGAGTAATGCAATATTGTAACACATTACTTTTAAAAGCAACTTTCCCCAACCCTGGAAATAAGGTTGATTGTGTGTGCATCCTTCAATGTTATCTATGGGATCATTGTTGAATGATTTGTCATTCAAATCATTGTTGTCATCAAACATGTTTTATTCATTTATAATTTGAGATATCATTCATGTCCGTATCAAAAACTATAATAAATAAATAAAAATAATATTATGTTACCCCTTAACAAACAACATTATACACTTTAAATGGTTGTATATTCTGCAATAATTCCCTATTATGAACTATCAAAATAATAGCGAGAGTTAAAATAAAACAGTTCCAAATCTGTTCACTCATAATGCATTTCATATAATAAAGAAGCACATGCAGCAATGATTTGCCCCAGAATGCGACAGCATTTTATAAGTCTGAACCTCCAAATGACCCACTTAAAGTGGCACTGATGCCATTAATACTTTCTCAGGTCATGGCACCTTAGGATATTCAAAACACTCAAAGAGAAAGAAAGAGAGCGAGAAAAGGAAAGAAATCTTATGTGTCTCTCAGGAATGCCCTCTATATTAAATCTATAATAGAGTCGACTGCCATTGGCTATTTCTAAAACATGCTCATTTTCCTGCGAATCCCAATATCCATGGGAAAACACTTTCCTCCCAATAGACAAATCCAGCCTTAAATAGAAAAAAAGAATCTGAAGTTTTAGATTAAGTCGACTCACTGTTTAGCATGGAAACATTTTATAATTGATTAAAGCACAAAAACAAATCGGCTTGTATGATGAATCTCACGAAAATAAATCTGAGTTACATTCCACTCTAAAAGCAAAAGAAAAAAAGGACATATTTTGCATAAAAATGAAGCCACATTATGGGTTTTAACATTAGTCACACAGTGAGAAAAAATAAATCTTGTATAGATAAAAAGATGCATAAAGATGCTTCAATAATCGTTTTATCATCACATCACAGCCCTCTGAATGGTTATTAAATCAGATTGTGAATTGCCTATAGATTCCCACCCCTAAACACAATTTTTCATTAAAATTAAGCACATTTTCCTCATACAATATAAATATATATTTTTTAATTTAAATAAGTATTAATTATAATGTGTGAAGAGGAACTTTAATAACCACATTTTTACAATTCAAATAATAAATCTTTCACAGAAGAATGAGAAGGAGATTGTATCAACAGGGTAAATAAAAACTGGTTGATTAATTACCATGAAAATAAAGCAAAAATTCTAAATAATCTTGGCTTTAAAACTTTATGGCTTAAAAGGGGCTTTATTTTATGCAAAATATTTCTTATTAGTGAAATATGAGCTGGGCATGTGCTGACGGTTTTATGAGATTCGCCCATGTATTTGCTTTAAAAATCCATGTGAACAAGAAAATTAAACATGCAAAGAAAAGTTAACATGCAAAGATTTTTTTTAATAGATGTGACTAAAAACCAAGATCAAAACCCCAAAATAATGATACAAAATAGGGCAAAATTAGCTGTGAAGGCACAACAAATTAGTCATGCATTAGAGTTTCTGTGTTGTATACTGATTTAATTGGCCCACTGATGAACCAATGAAATAAAAAAGAGCCTCCACGCTCCTGCTCTGCCTTTCCAGTCACGTCGCAGCATGGCATCTGGAGCGTTGTGGCAGGGTCAATGTCAGCGAAACGGCATGAAACTCAACGCAAGCAATCAGTTTACCAGAGAGATGCTAACTCGGCGATAAGAAGAGAGGGGGGTGCATCAATGCCTAATTAGCCACTAGCATGTTCTCTTTATTAATGCAGAATTAAAAAGCCAGGAGGACCACACACACGCACACTCATGTTCACACTACAGTGGGGTTCACGCTCATTCAATTCTCAGTGGGCCCCAAAACTCAACAGCACAAGCAGGAGGAGTCCCAGCAACCTACAGAACAATGGTAATGAAAAGAGAGAGAACATTTTGTTTGTGCTCATATTCTGAATTTGTGACGAGGGAGTTGTCAAACGACAACCATCACGCTTGTGGCTGTATGTCAGGCACGGTATTCACTCAGGGGTGGACTGTCAGGGAAAGGCCCTGTCTCATTACACAGAAGCTGTGTGCTGGTTGGCTCTCTGCATCCACCACTGGGGCCACTGTGGGTTCCTGTGGGGCCGGCATCTGTGTACTGACAGCTGGCTCTCCAGGGAGTGTGTGACGTCCACGTTCCCTGGAGCTCAGAACTGTACTGTTGCATATGCAGACAACAATACACAGATACAGACTAAGCCATGAAATAGCATTACTGCCATTGAGACATTTGCATTTTACAAGAAAAAAAAGTTTCTTGTTTATATTTTTATTTATGAATTATCTAATATTGCCAAGTTATTTTATGGCTGAAATAAAAAGATTTCAAAATGTCTATGATTAATGTTATTGTAAAATAGTGACGTAAATGTGCGACGAGTTTACGTAGCCTACATGGTGGTTTGTACAGCGGTGTGCAAGAAAATGTTACTGAGAGAAATTTATCTCGTTATAAACTTACCAGTGTGACATCGGCTGCTTCATATTTACTATTAAAATTAGAATTAAAACGATGAGGATTATTGATAGCCGCGGTCATCCACTCAAAAGAAAATGACAGTTGTTTTTTTTATTTGCGATAACGCTGCTGTCAGGTTCGCCCGCGAGGCTTTTTCCCAAATTGGCGCGAGTTTACGGTTGGGTGCAGCATATCAAATACCAAGTCACTGGCGAAGCTGGATGCTAATTTTTAAGTTTAAGCAATGGAGTAGCCTACTGCCCAGGCTTGTCCAAACCAACATTACAAGTATATATATATATATATATATATATATATATATATATATATATATATATATATATATATATATATATATATATACAGGAATTGTTAGCCTACCATGTGCACTGCACTGACTGCTAACTGTTAACGTTACTGAGAAAGTATTGTAGCAAGTCCAAAGAGTGTTTTATGTTCTGTTCAGATAAATCTAAGTGATGTATGTTCTTTTCTTATGTTATGGTTCAGCTTGTGTGGGGCTTTAAGGGGTGGGAGGTTCTCTTGAAAGTAGAGCCTGCGTGGTGTTGTGTGGGCGGGGTTCTGGGGAAAATGTTCCTAAGTTGGTTCGATGTCTGTGAGGCAAGAGCACCGGCCAAACAGGTGCTCACCTGAATAAAAGAAGACTAAGCTGTTAAGTGAGTTTCATCATTTCCCCCGTTCGTTACAGTATAAAGCACCGTCACGTCAAAATAAACCTTAAACTACTGCTCAATATCTAAAGAAAGATAGTAAAAAAAAAAAAAAAAAAAGTAACAGCTAGCTGGCGTCAGGTCAGTTATTTTTAAAATAGGTAATGTTTAACAGTAAAATCTCAATTTAGCTTGCACCGAAGTTGTAAGTTATAATAACATAGTTTGCTAATGCTAACATTAACGTCAGCAAGTTTGAGGCGCATTACGATTAGCAGCAGCACGCACATGCAGCACAATTCCCATATGAATGATTAAACATGGACTTACCTGAAAGTGATGCACGGGCATCATCTCGCAGTTTCTTCTTCTTTCGTTTCTTAGCACCCGACTCCTGCTGTCTTTTCGGAGCCATGCTCAAATCTGTCAAACTGCGTCAGGCAGGCGCCCGCGCGTACAACCGGAACGGACCATCCGTCTACTTTCTAGACTAGACTAGAGCAATTATTAAATATCTTTCTTGTTCCCCCTTTTTTGTTACATATACATGGCTAAAATGTGCCTAATATTTCTATAGGCTAATGAAATAATACCGGCATTTAAAAAAAAAATTCATTAGGCTATTTTTGGTGCCCCCTCAGCACTTGGTGCCCTACGCACAGTGCGTGATGCGCGTGGTGGGAGCGGCGGCGCTGCACATTTGTAAACGACTTTACTTGGACCCATTGTGCGAGCTGTCTCTTTAATACCGCGTGGTTTATATACATGTTGTTGCTGATTGGGCTGGCATTTCTGACACACCCACCAAACAAGAGAAAACATATCTCAAACCCCGTTGCACACCGTGGCACACCGTTTCCAGGAAACATGTCGTTCAACTCGGAAACAGCAAAACGTTGCGCACCGGTTTGAGCTTGAACATGCCCCTGCATTGACGAAGATTAGCCATTTCTATAAGCTACATGGCATGCGCAGACATCCTACAGCAACCTCAGTTCTTCTGGCAATCAGGGTTGCCAGGTTTTCACTAGTGATGGCGAGATGAATCCTCATGAAGCATTGAAGATTTTCAGCCAAGTGGTTCACAAAAGGGTTCATTTCTCGAGGCTTCATTTGCTCACAATACCTCCTGGTGGTCACAAAGTGTAAAACAAGTAGATACATTACAGATGACCTGATGTGATCTGTGATACACTGTATTTTGCGGCAGTTATGGCTTAGAAATAATGGTGAAGAAAAAATCAATTTCCACAAAGACTTATATATTTATTTGAATGTAGTGTGTATTTTCTGGTTGTATATAATGATTGTATAACATAACTGTGTAATAAACGTATTGGCTTCAAATGAATGGGGCTATCAAATGTGTGTAAACAAATTCTTTGGTCATAACAGGCAGGAGGGGCGATATTATTATTCTAAAACCACAAATTCCGAGGGGATCCCATGGTTTATTTGTCTGTCAAAATGTCACGCCAAGATTTGAACCGCATCCAGTCGAACCATTCGAACCAGTCAGGCAGAAGCGAGGCTTCGAACGTCATCAATGATGCCATTGATCTAAAGCGATACAAGCCTCGATTCGCGCTTCACTGAAAGCTTCCGGGATTTCTCGACACGCTCCGAAGCCTCGGCACAGACCATAACATCACTAGTTTTCACAACAAAACCTGCCCAATTGCTCCTCAAAACTAAACCAAAACCAGCCCAATCCCATTTCAGGGGGGTCCCATGGTAAAAATCGCTTTCTAGGGGGTAAAATTCGCATTCCAGGGGCTAATGCCGCGTTCCAGGCAAATCGTAACCCGTGTTTTTCCAACCTTCTACCCGTGAAAGTGCACTGGAACAGCAGTCAAAGCCGTGAATTCCCACCCGTGAACTCGTAGATTGATGTACTCCCAGTTACGGATTCTGACGTCACATACCCACGAATGCAGTGTTTATGCAAGTACGCGGTAAAATAAAAGGTATAACAGCTTCTCTTGCCTTATGCACCGTTTTTCTCCTCTGTTTCCCTCAAATAAGCAAGGAGTAAGCACATTTGGCGATAGAAATAATTGTTAATGAGCATAAGCCCCGTACGGTCCGCCATGATGGTTTGTTTACACTTTTACGCAGTTTGGCGTGACTTTCCTGGAACGCTACAGTCGTGAGTCATGATTTGAAGTCGTGACTTACGGGCTCAAAAACCTGCCTGGAACGCAGTATAAATATCACGTCATTTTGGGTCGATTCAACCCGCTGACATGGCAGTGTTGCCAAGTCTCCGGTTTTCCTGCAGAATTGGGCTACTTTTACACTGTTGCCGCTGGTTGTTTAACCCATCCACTGAGGGGAGGTAAGCACATGCAACAATCAAGGGTTATGTTCAGAATGGAATGCTAGCATACTGCTTACTGCACAGTAGCCTATACACTGCATACTGTCTAACGTTCCTGGTTTTTAATGGTGCGTTAAAAGTCCTCCGAGAAGATTGTGGGAAGTCGTGTTTACGACGTCAGGTGCGTTAGTCACTTTCGTCAGAGCAAGATGGCGGTGTACCTTAATTAGCTACACAAAAATTAAGCCATGTGAAGATCAGCCTCGTGAAGATCGGGGCTTAAAGAAAATCCCGAGCTTTAAACTCATATTTACAACTTTGTGGTGGCGTTCGTGTGTGTTCAAATCGTAAATATGAACTTTTCAACATGACTTGAACGCACCATCAAATTAGAATTAACAGTATACAGTATAGCTACAACAAAATATTTTAAACATTTGTATCCTAAATTGGTTTTTGGTTTTACATATTTCAAACTAGTAAACAGAATGAGTAGCCAAATGAAAGATAATCCAAACATAACCATTTTTATTTTTAATTTCAATGTGTCTAAATTTTTTATATTGAATAGGGTTTATTCAAATGTTTGAATGGCTCTGGCAATTACCATATGGTGATGAGGGTCTTGACAGCTCTCAGATATACAGTAAGGGTTTGTGTGACCTTAAATTGGAACTACACTATTTTATCTTGCTTTTACCATTGATGTTTTGGAGTAACATTGAGGAACCTTAAGTTTAATTAATTTATTCATGAAAGTATCCCATATGATGCACTTTTGGGCCTATGTTTTTGCTTTCTTTCGCATGGATCCCCCAAGTAGATGTCTGTTTTTGGTCAGTTAAGCTCCTCATACTGTACAATATTGTTCAGCAAGCACATAGTGTTGTAGCCCAGGTTCTTGTAATGCTAGAAATTAAACCAGTCCATCAGAAGTTCATCTACTTTATTAACACAGAGAGAGTTAGCAGAGTTGTTCTCCAGAACCCACTGCCCTCGCCGTGATCCGCACCTTGTGCCAGCGTCACCCTAGATAGAGACATTCTTTCTCTCACCCTTTTTTATACGCCCACAGTTTTCATTTTGCATTCATTTCATTGCCTGGAGTCATGAATTTTTCATCACTGGTTTCATGATGAATAAAAGATGAAAAAGGGAAGGACATAGAGAGTTGGAGTATCTGTGTGTTTGTGTATCGTAACTATGTGAGTCCACAAAAGGCACTGATAAAAATCTGTCACCACGCTGTATCGTTCTCTAGAGTGATAAAGTGCATCACAGTATTTCCTGTACAAATGTGACTCTGATTGCACCATAACTGAGACTAATGGGAAGTTTTTGATAAAATTAGTTTAAGAGGGAAGTAACTGCATGGGTGTGGAAGGTCTATGGTGAAAATCTATGGCACTTTGGTTTCATGAGATAAGAACTTGGTAATGAGTAATGGGAACAATGTGTTACTTGTTACATTTATCCGATTATTTAGTAATTAGTAACATAAAGCATTACTTGATCAATTTGCACTATAAAATCAGTGTTACTTCTTCCACCTAAAATGATTGTTGTAGTAAAAGCATGATGGGTAATGTAGTTCTAGAGAGTGTGCCTCATACTGAGGGGACTAAAGTTTTCTTTCAACCCATTTTTACTCTGGAGAAGAGAGAGTTTCAAGCAGCTGACGATGAGAAAAAATAACTTAAAACATTAATTTCTTTTAAAATGTATGATGTAATATAATTGCATAGTTTTATAATGAGTAGCACTTTATTTTCATTAATGTTCCAATTTTAAACAATACATTTACAAATACAAATAAACGTAAACACTACCCCAATGCTAATGGTAATCACAAATGGCTCAGGAGAAATAATCCATCTTAACAACTTAAGTATTTAAACAGAAGGGTCTCATTTCGTTCCAGTTCATCGTCCGCTGAAGTAATTTGTAAACATTTTGCTTTGACCACCTTGACTCTCAAACCTAACTGCGTTTCTCAAACTCTGCCAGAACCAGCCTTCTGCTGCCGGGTTTCTGGGCCACTCCAGCACACTGTGTCCACACAGGCAGCGTCGCAAGTTTAAGATTCTTGACTGCCGAAGAACCGGTTCCAACATTACCAGCACCATCACGTCCACGCCCTCTTCCAGAAGCCTTTGTTGCACTAGGAAAGCCGCCATCTTGAAAATCCCACTGTGAACAAATCCCTCTGTCAACACAAATATTGTCTTTCTACTCCGGTGTATGCTCTGGTTCAGGTTATCCATGATGGGAGTACCAGGAGTCCAATCTCTTTCCGCCAAACATAGCGGACGAACTCGTTTTCCTCTATCTTCCAACTCAAAACGCAAGTGGTTCAGTACCCACTCTTCTGCCATCGGATCCTTGGTGTCGTACATAACAAAGGCATCATAAGTGCAGTCAGTCATCTTCAAGTAATAACTTTTCATTTTGGCTGTCCAGAAATTATAAATGTACGATATGTCCCAGTAGAACACATGTATTGCGATAGTTGTAGACATCATGACAATAATGATGGATGAGGTGAGTACATACAGGATTTGACCGATACTATTGTTGATGCAGGCATTTTTAAAGTCCAGATTGACCATTGGATATCCTCTTTTGGATTCCGGAAGATCGCATAAGATGTCTGTTGCTAGATAAGGAAGGACTGTGTCACTTTTCTCTAACCAGAGAATGAAGTCCAGAAGGTCACAGGTGCAATGGATAGAGTTGCTCTGCAGGTTCAGTATGTGTAGGGAATGATCGTTACTTATCTGGAAGGATGCGTCACTGATATGATTTAAACAGTTGAAAGCGAGATTAAGGATCATCAGGCTTTCGACATCTTTGAGAAAGTTGTGATGCAATTTGACAATCAGATTATAGCTCAAGTCTATGACCCTCAATGATTTTGTATGTTTTGATAGGTTTTTAGTGACTTTACTCAATTTGTTCATACTTAGATCCAGAGTCTCCAACTGGGGTAAATATTTGAGCTGTTTCCACTCAAAATCAGCAAGTTTGTTCTTGCTCATGCAAAGATATTTTAGCGTACATGGAAAATAGAAGAAAATATCGTCTGGTATTTCAGCAAGCTTGTTATATGATATATCAAGGTGTGTTAAGTTTGAGAGAGACTTAAAAATACCTTTGAATCCACGGCCCTTCTTCCACATTATATCCAGTCGATTGCCTTGAAACTGTAGCTCCTTCAGTGAGTTGCTCTGCAGAGTCTTATTGGTCAGCGTATTTATCTCATTCCAACTGAGATTCAGCACTTTTAGGAACTGGAGGTTTTCCAGGAATGTCAGAGTGTTCCTGACACCCGCCACCTCAAAGTAATGTTTGTTGTGACTTAAATCCAAAACTTCTAATTCTTTCAGTTCTTTCAGTGCTGAATCTGAACGCATGTAGACTCTGTTGTGAGACAAGTCAAGGTACTTCAGCTTGGGAAAGTGAACAAACTCTGTACCATTGAAATATGAAGCAATGAAGTTGGAGGAAAGATTGAGGCATGTGGTATTCTCTACTCCTGTGAAGTAAGTTTTTTTGATGTGGTAAATGTTGTTCCTACTGAGGTCCAAAACTGGTCCTGTTGCCAGACACTCGGCTTTGGTAAACGGTGGGTAATTGCGGAACTCTTCATTTGTGTGAATGTAGGGGTCTTCGCGGCTGTCTCCATCGTCCTCATCAGCAAGGATGTCATTTCTACACTCTTTTCTCCAAAGAGGATCTGAGAGTGTTAGCCTGTTGTCAATCAATGAAAGCAAAGACAGGTTGTGAAAGTTTCTGAACACCGATAGATTGATATGTTGGAGAAAGTTGACTCCCAAGTTTAGAACGGATAGGTTTCTCAAACCGAAGAGAGGTCGGAGATCTTCCTCACAAAGATTGTGGAAAATGTAGCCTTCCATGTGAAGTGTTTGCAATGATTTCAAACTACCAAAGCCTTTTGACAGATTCATTCTTTGGTAAAATGTTTGAGATGGATTATTATATGAGAAATCTACAACTTCCACTTGGGGCAACACACTGAAGAATTGTCCGCTTTGAAATTCACTTATCAATGAGTTGAAGGAAAGATACAAATACTTTAACTTGGTAAGATTCCGGAACCATGACAATTGGATTGTTTTTAAAGAATTTCCAGACAGTCGTAGGTCTTGCAGTTGGGATAGTTCACTGAAAGCATCCGGATGAATCTGTAGAGCGTTATTCTTTGTCCGACAGGTAGTGCATGGGAAAGGAGCGGTAAAGCAAAAAGGGCAGTTTCCAGACAAATCAAGAACTGTCAGGTTTGTTAGGTTGCTCAGGTCAGAGGCATGAACTCGCTCAATCCTATTTAGAAGAAGTGAGAGTTTGTTGAGGGATCTCGGTAAAGCCGATGGTATTTTCTTTATTCCATTTTTGGACAGTTCTAGCTCAGTTAGCTGTAAATGTTGAAATGTTTCATTGTGAATTATCAGTTCTATACTGACATTATGATAGCAGTTCTTATTTAATGTCAAAACTTTGAGTTTCCTTGTTCTTTCAAAGTCTGATGGTCCAATTTTCTTGATACGGTTGGAATTGAGGCTCAGCTGTTGCAATCCAGGAGGAAGGTCTCGAGGAATTGCTGAAATCTTATTATCATCAAGTAGCAAAGTCTCCAGGTTAGCCAATCTTGAGAAAACCCCTTGGTCTTTTTCAAGGCATTTTTCAATCTGATTCTTTCTGAGGTTTATCCGTCTAACGGTAGTCAGATTCCAGAAGGCATCCTTTGGGAAGTAATGTATTTCATTGTTTGCAAAGTCTAGTTCAGTTGTATTCCAAATCAGGTTTTTCGGGATTTTTTTCAAAGATCTTTCTGAGCAGTCCAAGACAACAGAGCTGTTGGAAAGTGTTATATCACATGGGAGCTTTCTCCAATCCCAGATGAGGCCTTGAGACGAGTGAGTGGTACATATCAACATGAACACAAATATCATTTTCTTGTGATTATGGAGACTCCTGTGAATGAGAGAATGTATTGATTGAGATAATATATTACTTATATAATATATAAGTAATATATAATATAATATATTACTAGTTACTTTCTGAAGCTCTAGTACAGTTGTAACATTGTAGCAATGCAAACTAACCATATAATTGTGTATAGTTAGCTAAAAAACATAACCACATCAACTAAAATTGGATGAGAAACACATCTTTTGTTGTTAATGTCAAAGGCTTTGCATCCAATGAAACTCTATGGCATTTTGGGGCAAATTCTTCTGTCACTTGGTTAAAAAGTCAAATTGGGTATGCCAACCTGTACAGGTTTCGTGGCATGCTCTCATGAACAAAACTACAGGGAGTGCAGAATTATTAGGCAAGTTGATTTTTTGATCATATTTTTTTTCCAAGTACATTTTACCAATTCCAATCCACATCAATCATAATAACTACTATTAATATTGTTTTTAATCATTTATAAGTGATACATAATTGTTCATGAAGGCTGGAAATGAAAAATGCCTTATATTCAGGTGTGCAGAATTATTAGGCAGGTTTTCTTTTACAGGCCAAATGAGCCAAAAAAGAGATTTAACTCAGACTGAAAAGTCAAAAATGATTAAATACTCATGAGAAGGACGCAATACTAATGCAATACTAGAAATTGCAAAGTTAAAGCATGACCAATGGACAGCAAAACGCTCATTGGGTCAGCGGGGTCATACAAAAACAGGTGGAAAAGAAAAGACGCATGTTAACTGCAAAAGAATGAAGAATTAAGGTGAAGAATTAAGTGTGAAACCATCAGGAACCCTTTAGTCTCCAGCGCCACCATTTTCCAGAACTGCAACCTACCTGGAGTCTCCAGAAGTGTGAGGTGTCAGGATCTCAGAGACTTAGGCTAGCTAAAGAATCCTAAAAAATGACCCGCTCTTAATAAAAATCACAAGCTGAAGTGTTATAAAATACATTAAGACTGGGTTTTTATAGGCCTTATAGACAGACAGATTGAGAGTGACTCTTGAAGGACCAGCACCATATCCTCTTGTACCACCGTTTGAAGAATTTATCTTCCAGAATCTGGCAGTAAGGTGTGGGAGTTCACTTTTAGTCCATCTCTTATCCTGAAATGTCCGTCTTGCAGATATGGACTAAAAATGATCTTCTAAAACTTACTGTCAGATTTTGGAAGATGAATTCTTCAAACGGTGGTACAAGAGGATGTGGTCCTTCAAGAGTCACTCTCAATCTGTCTGTCTATAAGGCCTATAAAAACCCAGTCTTAATGTATTTTATAACACTTCAGCTTGTGATTTTTATTAAGAGCGGGTCATTTTTTAGGATTCTTTAGCTAGCCTAAGTCTCTGAGATCCTGACACCTCACACTTCTGGAGACTCCAGGTAGGTTGCAGTTCTGGAAAATGGTGGCGCTGGAGACTAAAGGGTTCCTGATGGTTTCACACTTAATTCTTCACCTTAATTCTTCATTCTTTTGCAGTTAACATGCGTCTTTTCTTTTCCACCTGTTTTTGTATGACCCCGCTGACCCAATGAGCGTTTTGCTGTCCATTGGTCATGCTTTAACTTTGCAATTTCTAGTACTGCATTAGTATTGCGTCCTTCTCATGAGTATTTAATCATTTTTGACTTTTCAGTCTGAGTTAAATCTCTTTTTTGGCTCATTTGGCCTGTAAAAGAAAACCTGCCTAATAATTCTGCACACCTGAATAATAGGCGTTTTTCATTTCCAGCCTTCATGAACTATTATGTATCACTTATAAATGATTAAAAACAATATTAATGGTAGTTATTAAGATTGATGTGGATTGGAATTGGTAAAATGTACTTGGAAAAAAAATATGATCAGAAAATCAACTTGCCTAATAATTCTGCACTCCCTGTAAGCCATGTAAAAGAAAACATCCAATATGGGATACAATCCAAAACTACATATAAATACAGGTTCAATTGCAGGAAGAATAAATGGTTTTTTTCTTCTTCTGTGAATTATTGGCTACTGAGTGCATGAAACCATCAAAATTCAAAAGATGAGGTGAGCAACTGATCCAATACACTGCAAAAATAATACATTTTTAATTAGTTTTTATGGACTTGTATTATTAATTAGTCTTTGAATCCAAGATCATTTTAAATTTAAGTATAAACAAGTTGCAGTGTTCTCTGAAGTATAGAGAGATTATGGAAAGGAAACTGTAATGAAAATAAAAGGTGCTTAAAGTACTTGTCTCCAAAATAATATAGAAATACTCTTCATTTATATTTACAATACCCTTTAAAAGTTTGGGCTCTGTAAGACTTTTTTAATGGTTTTGAAAATAGTGTCTTATTCTCACAAGGCTGAATTTATTTGTTGAAAAAATACAGTAAAAATACAATAAAAACAAATATTGTGAAATATTATTACATTTTAAAACAGCTCTTTTTGATATATTTCAAAGTGTAATTTATTCCTGTGATGGAAAAGCTGAATTTTCAGCATCATTACTCCAGTGTCACATGATTCTTCAGAAATAATTCTAATATGGTGATTTGCTGCTCAAGAAACATTTAATATTTTTATCAGTGTTAAAAACAGTTGTGCTGCTTAATAGTTTTTGTGGAAACCTTGATACATTTTTCTGGATTCAACATAACAGCTTTTACTTTAAGTAAGATTTTTTTGTAACATTATATGTCTTTATTGTCACTTTTCATCAATTTAAATCACCTTTCAAAACAGATCAGAAAGTGTGCTTACCAGAACGGTCCGTAGAAAGGAATGGACAATGAATATCTGTCAGCTTTTTTTAACTGACTGTAGTTTCCCCTTTCAAGTTTCAGAATGCTTCCTTATTTCTCAAAATATATTCTTTTGTGTTCCAAAGAAGAAAAAAGTCATATGTTTGGATCAACATGAGGGTGAGGAAATGATTTTGTATACACTGTTATTTTTGAATGACTGTCAATGAAGAAAGACAGTTTGTTGTCCTGGACCTTAAAGGTGATAGATAGAGAGGATTTTTTCGTCGACTGAGAATCCAAAGACTGTTACTGAGTTTTTGAAATGAGCGCATGCATAAGAACAACCCCCCTCCTTCACAGCTCATTTCAAAGGAACGCTTCCCAAAACTCGTGCACGAGTATTGGAACACGAGTGTTTGTTTACCACCGGCATTCGCTGTGTCATGTTAGTGGATTCATTATGTCGGACTCACCGCAGGTAACTCATAATCTCCTGACAAAAACATTGCATGGCAAGCCAATCCGCGCACGTCTCTCACAAGGAACGTCACGGCAGTGATTGACAAGCCAGAGGGCTGATGTTTTTAAGGCCCTACCTCGTGCACAGATGATGTATATTAATATTATTACTTTCAGTGCACCTAATAAATAGTCTTTTATCAGTTAGTAAAGACAAGTAATATTTATAATATAATAATATATTTCAAGTAATATTGCAAAAATGTATAAAACAAAACATCCTATTTAGCACCTTTAACTGAACCTTGGGCTTGGTTGAGATTGGATGGAAATGATGGGGTTTTCCCATGTTTTATCTCAGTTCCTAAGCATTTTACATTGGGCCAAACTTGTGTTTATTCAGCAATATTATATTTTACAATAATTTGCAGAAAAATATTACTAACATAGGCATATTGTTAGTCTGACCAAACCAAAATATCCGAAACCTAAAGAATAGTAAACGCTCAACTCAAAGTCAGTAATCCTTTCTTAACCTTCTAATCCTACTTGATCCAATACGTCAGATCTACTATCTTCGATTGAAACGGTAACATTGCGACCATTGTCAGCAGATCTACACACTAACCTGATCTGCAAACACTCAGCAGTCTGTTTCTTCTGTTTGCACAGCTCTCTAGCAATGGCTAAAATCCCCCCTAATCAACTCTACAGACACCAGGAGTATGCAAGGCCAGACCGGCACTCATCGCATGCGGAGCCGCGAGTGCATTAGTATGCCGTGGAGAAACACGGCGACTGTGAGTGGACACTCCAGCAATTAGATGCATAGCACTTTGTGTGAACCCGCAGAGGTGCCAGTGCTCATATTCTGCTCAGCACCTGGGGGCAGCTTTCATGCATTGCTTTCCAACCGCTGCTACGTGTTCCACATACAGATCGGACCATTATTAATTTTAAATGTGTTGTATCCATGCCACAGTCTTTGGTATTTCTGATCAGTAGGGATGAGGTATGGAGATGAACAAGCCATGGTTCATTATATAGGCGTGTTTTACACTGTAATTTGTTGTTTTCACTCATTTCAGCCTCATGCATAGTGTTAGTGCTGGTGTTTAGCTGTGCTTTTATGTGCATTGGTGACATCTTAAGTTAAAGTGTTAGGACTTTGTTTTCTGATTGCACAAGGCTTTGTAAGAAGAGCAAACAAACCCCATGAGATGTATATAAGAAAATCCCAAAACAATGAGTAAAATCACAATACAATTTTGACAATGATTTCCAGGTTGCATCCTACACTTTTCACCTTCCACCCTTCATGATCCGGTGGGGTATCTGAGCCTGAGGGGGTGTTGAATCCTGCCCGGGGCGTTATGTTTGAGTTGTGGGGATGAGCTTCAAGCTCTTGAGGAATAATGGAGCGCAGATCAATATTGGTGAGTTGCACAGGAAAAGAGCCAATTTTCCATGCACAGAGCTATGTTTCCAGATACCAAGCAAAGATATGATGAATAAACTTGATTGATGACTAGTGTTGACTATTTAGAATGTTTGTTACCTGGGTTTTCTTTTCTCTTGTTTTTAAACTGTGTATTAATGCAGATTTTCAATACAGACAATATTCAATATCAGTATTCAAAATGGACAGGTGAATGTCTGGATGATGCAAAATATAATGTCTCATTTTTCCTTGAGATTTGGAAGGAAATGTGACCTGAACAGGTTTTCATTAGATTCACCAAGACATCTCTGAAAATTTAAAAACCGACATAGCAGTCAAGTCTTTAAATATAGATCTGTTGTTGAACTTGACATTAATTGTGCAATAGCAACTTCTCTTATTTTAGGAAAGACAGACACATCTTTGACTTTAGTACAATAAAAACAGACATTTGTATTCCTTTGTTTAGGGTACCGATTGTATAGATGCGGTTTGGAATATATATATATATATATATATATATATATATATATATATATATATATATATATATATATATATATATATATATATATGAGTTTGCCCAACCATCTGTGTTCTTCTGAATCTTTACTACATCAATGGAAACACGGTGGAGAATTTCATTGGTCTTTATTGAAGTGAAGTGAGAAGGGAAACCCAAGACTATTTTAAATTCTCATTAATCTCTTTTAAAAGCCCAGGCCATGGGAGAGACTGCTCTTTTGCTACTTTAAAAAGATGCCCTTCATAGCTCAATTAGTCTGTCCTGATTCCCAAAGAAGCATTTATTTAATAAGGCAGAGATTAAAGAAACTAATTATAAACCTTTCATTTGTAACTGGGAGATGGACCCTCCAGTTGCCCATATGAACGTGTTAATGTAGACACAAAACTCCACCTGATGACTCATTCATTATCTCTTACGGTCCCTCCCCCACCCCGAAAAATGCATCACTTCACACATACTGTATCTCTAATCTGGATTAGTTAATTGGATGCTCTTGGACAAATGATTAACAATCTACATTTTACACAAGGAGTAAATTCTGGATTATGCAATGCCATATGCACTTTAAACCCCTTGGCACCATGTTTAATTGCATGTATTAATTTGTTTTTAATTAATTAATTTATTTTCTTCTTTGGGGTGTGGTTACTTAAAGTCAACATGAAATCAAAGTTGTCCCTATTTGCTCTTTTAATACACCTTCCTGGTCTTACTGTCAATGAGACATTGGTGAACATTGAGGCCAAAAAAAAATATTGAGTCCACTTTCTTGATCCAGTCAATTCCTGATGGATAAAATATATTTTTTTTTCTTATTAATAACAGTTTCACAGAAGTAAAACATAGGTTGCAAATGTGATTTCATGTTGACATGTTTCATCATGAGAATTTTGACTTTAGAAGAACAATAATTACAAAAAATACCAACATTCATTGTTTCAGAACATAAATAACCCAAAGTTCACAGAGAGAGGTTTTTGATTGGTTGGTTCCAGCCCTGTCTGAACATGCAAAGTCAAAGCTGCGCCCTTTTTTCATTAAATGTGCACAAATGTTGGAAATTGGAAAAAAGTTTTCCAACTTATATAATAATAATAATTATTCTCCTCGAGTATATCTGGTTAACAGTTATACATGCTCATATATCATGAAGAATCATTCTTATTAACAAGCAACATAATGTATAAATATTACAATAAAACAGCATTTCATTATTTATCATAGCATATGAACAATGGTCACAGCATATCTGTCATGGGTATACATCCAGAAAAACATAAATAATGTTTCCACATTGTATATTTACAGTCACTTTTTTCTATGCACACAATTATTATTTTGATACAGATGCACAGCATGCAGTTTCACCATAAAATATGTGCTTAGGCATAAAAGTAATTATCCAAAGTGAATCATATGAACAGCAACCTCAAAGGTGCTGTGTTCACTGTAAAGTTTTGGGGGTGTTTTCTAGGAAATCTGAAAAGTTGAACCAGTTGCATATATTACATTCAATTGTGCAGAAGATTTGCGAAAGCTAAACACTCAGAAACCACATTATATAGACTCAACTGATTGGAAAAGACACATTTAAAAAAGACTAATTTGTTGGAGCTACGACCAAGTGGTAGGCACATGTTTTTTGAGCGGTGGTGCTCACGTGGGTGATGCAAGTTCAAATTCGGCTTGCAACATTTTTCTCCACGTAATTAAAAATGTTCAAGACACTGACTGAATCAGTGACTCAGAATAAAAATGGGCATATAAATAATTAAAAGTACATTTTATGAACAACAATTGATTTTTGTGCTATTATAGTTGTGCAATTTGCATAAATAATGATAAAAACAATATAAATATTTCTTTCTTTTTAAAACAATCTCTTTTTTAAAGTCTTTGCACAGTGTATTTTTCTTGAGCAGTTCTTTGGAGCCCGTTGATTAGAAATTAAAAGTATCTATCTGGGGTTGTTCCTTCTTTTCCTGCTGGGACTCTGAGAGCTGTCCGGTTTGAGCTCTTTGTACTGAACCTAAAGTGGAGATTTTGCACAAATGAGTTGCGAATCACATGCAAACGAATGAAAATGCTTCACTTATCATTGATCACTTACCATCTGAATGTCTGATGGAACTCTAGACAGGAAGTCCAGCAACTCATTGTTCTCAATGTTGTATGGGTCCCGAAGTTTTTTGGTGAATTTATTGATACCTGTGTGGGACATGCATATAGTTCACATCCTAGTAATATCTTTTAAATCATCTGAATGCAAGAACACACCTTATGTAAAAGCCTTCAAAAAAATGCATCTGAGATCTTGATCAACCGAACACCTGAAATATTAAAGGTTTAGTTCACTTCAGAATTCAAATTTCCTGATAATTAATTCACCCCCATGTCATCCAAGAAGTTTAAGTCTTTCTTTCCTCAGTTGAAAATAAATTAAGGTTTTTAAGGAAAATATCCCGGGATTTTTCTCCATATAGTGGACTTCAATGGCTACCAGTTGGTTGAAGGTCCACATGTCAGTTTCAGTGGAGCTTCAAAGAGCTCTACACGATCCCAGACGAGGAATAAGAGTCTTATCTAGAGAAACAGTTGGTAATTTTCTAAAAAAAAACAGAAAAAAAACTTTTATTTACACTTTTACCACAAATGCTCATCTTGCACTAGCTCTGCGATGCACCACGCATTCCGTAATCACGTAGGAAATGTAGAAATATCCTAGAATTTTTTCCTTGAAAACTATTATTTCTTTTCGGCTGAAGAAAGAAAGATATAGACATCTTAGATGACATGGGGGTGAGTAAATTATCAGGAAATTTTAATTCTGAAGTGAACTAATCCTTTAATTTAATTTCAACAAACTAAGCAATAATTTGAATGGTAAACCATAGGGAAAGTGTGTATTACACAAGAGCAATATGATTTCTCACCCCAGACCAGCACAATGTAGCGTAGTGGGATAAAGTATATTAGCGTGGCACCGGCACATAGCACTGTTATGGCTAACCAGCTCAGAAAAGGCACAGACCAGTTAAATGTGCTAAAAAAAAGAAAGGAACAGCATGAGAATGTATATAAAACAATGCATTCATTACATGAAATCAATACAAAAAGGAAGATACAAAAGGTATGAAATAATATCCAAACTTCTCACTTCTTCACTCGTTCCCCAAAGCAGGCCACTTCATCCAAAGCGTTCTGAACCGTTACGATCACATCTTGAACCGCGTATAATTTGTCCAAGAAGCCCTTTTTTTCCGAGTCCTGTTTGAATGCACAACACCCGGCGAGTTAGAATTCATGTTGCAAATTTTCGACAGTTGTGCTTTGGTCTGTAGGAAATTGTCTAGTAAGGTAACATGAGTTTAGTTGTTATGAGAAATGAAAGACGTGGGGGTGGGGACGCTTTTGTTTGCTAGCTGGTGTCTCTTCTCTTTAGACTAAAAGGTTAGTTGGTGTAGCTTAACACAAAAGCAGCGAGTCTCCAATCCCAACCGCAGCTTCATTAATATGGAAAAGAGGGCCTCTGAACGACACACAATTCCTTGGAACTAAACAGAATAATATTCAACATTAGATTTAAATTAATCTCAGTCAAAGTCAAATCTCAAAAGTTACATTTCAAATATTGGCAAATCAAATTCAAATCGTGAGCTTTCCATATCCTGCAGTTTGTTTTTCTAATTGTTCTTAGCCTTTTTGAGTATGTTAGAGTGTTGAGAGTTACAATTTTAAGTTTCTTCTGGGATAATGGACCAAAAACATTAAAATCTCAGTGCGTAAATATATTTTTAATAGCAAGTAGCAAATTAGTCAGGCTGCAACTCTATTATCTAGTAAATGTCCATATGATAAAAATTCCCAGTCCTTTCATAACAATAAATAAGTTACTATGATAAAGTTATCTTCTAATGTTTATGTATAAAAATACAGTTAACTGTAAGTTAATAAAGCAACACGAGAGCCAGTTCATTATAGGGATTTTATATAATATTCAATAAATAATTACACTATCAAAGTTTGGTAAGATTTTTTATTAGGATGCATTAAATTGATCTAAATTGACAGTAAAGACATTTATAATGTTACAAATAAATGCTGTTCTTTTAAACTTTCTATTCATCAAAGAATCCTGACAATGTATCACAAAAATATTAATCAGCACAACTGTTTTCAACATTGATAATAATAAGAAACGTTTCGTGAGCAGCAAATCAGCATATTAGAATGATTTCTGAAGGATCATGTGACACTGAAGACTGGAGTAATGATGCTGAAAATTCAGCTTTGATCACAGGAAAAAAAATAATTTCACAATATTACTGTATTTTGATCAAGTAAATGCAGCCTTGGTGAGCAGCAGAGACTTTATTCGACAACATGAAAAAAACTAACCAACTCCAAATGTTCGTTTGGGAAGTACACTCAGGGTCTTTGAGGTCTCCACAGACCCCGGGCAACAAAATGCAATTTTGTAACAAAATGCTTGTTTTTTTTAAACAAATGTAATTTTACTCTGTTTATTAATGTTTTTACTACATGTTTGTGCAGTTTTTGGAGTATTTATCTTAGTTTTTAAATTTATATAAATAAATTTAAAAATATTTTTTTAAATAAGCTGTTTTTGTATAAAAACCTTTTATGTAAAATTCACTTTATAAAAGACCCACATTTCTAAATTTCATTCATGGAGATAACATGGATAATTTGACATGGTTTAGTGTATGATTTTTGCCCATCTTTTGGAAAATGCAGTTATAAAAGTAAAAATCATTTTTACCAGTAGATGGCTGCAGAGCTCCACTATTTGCTATGTGCTATTTGACTGATTGAAAGACATCTTTTCACAAGTATTTTTCAGTTGGATTTATATCTAAATATTCTGAAATCACAATTCTAACAATAAAGGCTACTTTTTGTCAAAGTTTAGTGTTTTTGTAATGAAAAAAAATCAGTTCTTCAATATTGTTCCATTATGATAAGACCCCACTTAGAACAAATTGGACAAAATTCATCCTCAAAATCAACATTTTTGAAAAACTTTTTTTTTCAGTACAAAAAAATGCTAAACTTTGACAAAAAGTAATTTTTATTGTCTTTTATTGTCATAATTGTGATTTCATAATATTTAGATATAAATCCAACTGAAAAATACTTGTGAAAAGATGTCTTTCAGTCAGTCAAATAACACATAGCAAATAGTGGAGCTCTGCAGCCATCTACTGGTAAAAGTGATTTGTTTTTACTATTAAAACTGCATTTTCCAAAAGATGGGCAAAAATCTTACACTAAACCATGTCAAATTATCCATGTTATCCCCATGAATGAAAGTAAGAAATGTGGGTCTTTTATAAAGTGAATTTTACATAATAAGCTGTTTTTGTATAAAAAAATATTTATTTATTTATATACATTTAAAAGATATGACAAATCCTCCAAAAACTGCACAAATATGAAGTAAAAACATTAATTAACAGAGTAAAATTACATTTGTTTTTTTAAAAAAACAATTATTTTGTTACAAA
Organism: Megalobrama amblycephala; assembly: GCF_018812025.1. Classification (NCBI taxonomy): domain Eukaryota; kingdom Metazoa; phylum Chordata; class Actinopteri; order Cypriniformes; family Xenocyprididae; genus Megalobrama; species Megalobrama amblycephala. The sequence goes on from NC_063045.1 coordinate 56,924,518, forward strand.
ATTACATTTTGTTGCCTGGGGTCTGTGGAGACCCCGAAGACCCTGAGTGTGACCCTCTCCCTTTTTTTACACTAACATAAAAACAAGATATCACTCCAATTTTTTTTTCTTTGTAGATCTAGAAAGTGTTAACAACTGTACAAAGTTTCATGTCATTTGGACAAAGAGAACATTTTTTTTTATTTGAGCAAACGTCGTTTGGGGTCTGTGCAGACCCCAAAGACCCTATAAGGGTTAAACTAAAGTCTGTTATTCACAAAGGAAGAGCCCTTTAATATCTCCCGCCTCAACTTCCTGTGTCAACAGGAAATTTGTCAACACATGGTATTCAGTGTTTGATCTAATAGATTCATTGTTCAATAAAATATCATGCTAGCTTGCATTTTTCCTCATGTTGCCCTTGTACACAAACATATGCGCAATAATGACAGCATTTATTCCGAACCCCAGGCCTCACCTGCGACGGGTCGGATGGAAAATCAGTGGGACGGGCTGCAAGTTGTGTTATTCTTTCTCCGACAACTTACAGAGTCGGAGTTCAACAAATCAATTGTCCCCATAAATTAGCAGGAACAATTTCTGAAAGCCTGGAGAGCGATACCAACCCTCGGCGTATTTTCATGACCAGCCGGTGGTAAGCTAAGTGCAAACATATGTCCAGGCTTAGCCCGGGCCTATGAGGGGTCCTCATGAATGGAAAACAGGTGTCTGGGTCATTTGTGCCAAAATACCCAAGTTAGCTCCCAGGGTCAAAGGTCAGGCCGCTAATGGCTGCCTTGTGGCGCACAAAGGGTTATGGGAACGCGAAGAACGACTGGAGTTAAACATCTGGGATATGTTGAGTATATTTGGCAACGCAAGCCTCAGGTGCAATTAAACTAAAGCACTGACACATATATTAAACTGACCAACCTTTCAGCTGTCCCCTAGAGCGCCAGCTAACGCACTAGACCTCGAACGATAGTGCTATTCTAGAGAAACAAGATGGAAAAGCGTAGATTTCCTTCAGCCATGAGAGATCCTCTCATACTGCGTCTCACCAAGGGGAAAGAAGAGTCCTAATGAGTTAATCAGGAAGTAATGAGGCTTCCATGTACAAATGTATGGTTACCTTGTCATCTTTGTCACATTCTTCATCCACATCCTCAAGAAGGTCCTCCATCGCTTGCTATGAAGCAACAATAAGAAAAATCACAAATGCGATCTCTTTGATATCTCAGTTGTTTCTGCTAGGAAACGTAGCGATGAGTTTAAAATGAAGAGCAAATGTATTTTGCTTCTCCTGAGAAATACACTCTAGTCATTTCACATGCGTCTAAAGTTTCAAACTGCGCTCAGATCCTAAGATACCAAACTCTGCAAAAGTCAATATGAACTTGAATCACAATAAATGAGATCCTGATATTATTGCAAACATTCCTCATTAAATTCTTCCAACACTCTAAAAAAATGCTGGGTTAAAAACAACCCAAGTTGGGCTGAAAATGGGCAAACCCAGCGATTGGGTTGTTTTAACCCAGCGGTTGGGTTAAATGTTTGCCCAAAGTGCTGGGCAGTTTTATTTAACCCAACTATTGTTTAAAAATTACTACATGGCTGGCTTAAAATGAATCCAAAATAGGCTGGAAATTAAAAATCAGACACTAGAGGCAACAATAATAATCAAAAGGTGAACATTTATTAATAAGCAATTTAATAAATGTTTATTGTTTAATTATTATTCATTAAACTTAATAATAAATGCTCATTTATTAATATACTTTAGGTTCATTTTAAGCAAGCAATGCAGTCATTTTTAAACAATAGTTGAGTTAAATTAAACTACCCAGCAGGTTGGTCAAACATTTAACCCAACCGCTGGGTTTGTCCGTTTTCAACCCAACTTGGGTTGTTTTTAATGCAGGATTTTTTTAGAGTGAAGCCATGCATTTGCATTACTTGACGAGGATAAGAAAAATACAATAATAATAGCATTTAAAATAGTTTTTTATCTTAATTTTATCTGTTGCAAAAATCATCATGATATTTTAAGATTTTAAAACTTTTCCAGGCCTGTAAATCACAATTTTACAATCACGTTTTGTATTCATACTCTGTGTCAACAACCGTCTCATTTGTATTTCTCCTAAGCAGTTTTAAAAGAAACATCTGATACGAAATTGGTATCTACATGAAGACTACGTTATGTCTCCAGAACAATGAAAGATCAACCTCTGAGCAATAACACCTTCCTCTGGCGAGTTTCAAATGTCCTTTAAACACTCACGTTGCATCACATGCAGACTGATGACCATTTAATGGCAACCGTTCCGCCAATCATTAGCCGTTAGGCCACATATGAAAACACATACGCATTCAACTCACATTTGTGACAGACTGTATATTTGTGTCAATCTACTTCTGAATGTGAAAATGATTCTCTCTCTGTGTGTCTGTCATGTGTCAGTCAGCTGAAATCCAGCTCAGAAAAAAAAAAGCAATAAAAAAAAAAACAAATTGAAATTCACGCTGGTCAATATGATAATTCCATATTTTAATTTGTAAAGAAGTGGAAAATTATTATTTTATTGTTTTGAGATTCATCTGATGCATATCGCTGCTGACTCTTTGACCGGATACTCCTGAATAAAAATTTAATTAAAATTTTGATAGCTTAATTGGGAAGCGAACACCCTCTCCAGAAATGGCGCTCATCGAAAGTCATCAGCACTCATTCCACGCCATTTGAACAATTAAAACGGAATCAATTTTCAGGGAGTTTTTGCCTACGCGCTTAGTGTGATTGGCAACATTTCACGATGGCATGAAATTAGTTTGACACAATTTAATTGGAAAATGCGATAAGTAAATACACCAGGTAAGTGGAATGGCACATTTAGGAGCTCATATATCTGTGCTACTTTTAATAACCCGAGGTAATTGGAATAAAAACATTCAATTCCAGCTGTGCACACATCTTAAAAAAAATAAACATGCACAATATAACATAACTGTTTATTGACCTGGAATAGCTGATGGCTGGTTCAAATAATCAAAGATAGTTTGGGTTGGGTGAGACGTTTCAATTTCCTGTGACGGCCTACAACAACCATGTGCTTAAAATGAGCTCGAGATAAATGTCACAAATTTAGCAATCATTAGACTCAAGAGTCAACATCCATAAAAACGCTCACCACACTTCCCTCGCGCGACTCCTTCCCGGAGGCCAGCAGGAAGTAATTCCAGGTCAGCAGCAGCAGCAAGGACAACGGAATCATGTAGATCTCGAAATTCCAAACCACCACCACAAAGATCTAAACGATCAGGACAATGTGACAATTAAGAGAATCCTATCGAATTTTCAAGTAAATGTCCAAATGATGGAAATGACTTCATAACAATAAATAAGTTACTACAATTAAGATATCTGCTGATGTTTAATAACAATAATGCACTTAAATTTAAGTTAATGAAGCTAAATAATAACATGTATTATTATTAATCATCACAATAAAATATTGTAATACAGTTCAGAAGTAGATTACTAATACAGTTGCCAAGTGATAAATGTTTTTTTTAAGAAATTAATACTATTATTCACACATTGAATTGATCAAAAGTGAACAATAAAATCCTTTGTTACAAAAACTTTCTGTTCATCAAAGAATTAAGGAGTAATGCCATCACAAGAAATAAATTAGATTTTAAAATAGAAAACAGTTATTGTTATAAAATAGTATTATAATTTAAAATATCTATACAAATATTACACTTTTTACGGTAATTTTTATCAAATAAATGCAGCCTTGGTGAGCATAACAGAGTTTATATATATACACACACATATAAAATGAATCCAAAATAGGCTGGAAATTAAAAATCAGACACTAGAGGCAACAATAATAATCAAAAGGTGAACATTTATTAATAAGCAATTTAATAAATGTTTATTGTTTAATTATTATTCATTAAACTTAATAATAAAAGCTCATTTATTAACATACTTTGGGTTCATTTTAAGCAAGCAATGCAGTCATTTTTAAACAATAGTTGAGTTAAATTAAACTACCCAGCAGGTTGGTCAAACATTTAACCCAACCGCTGGGTTTGTCCATTTTCAACCCAACTTGGGTTGTTTTTAATCCAGGATTTTTTAGAGTGAAGGCATGCATTTGCATTACTTGACGAGGATAAGAAAAATACAATAATAATATCATTTAAAATAGTTTTTTATCTTAATTTGATCAGTTACAAAAATCATCATATTTTAAGCTTTTAAAATTCCCCTGACTTTTCCAGGCCTGTAAATCACAATTTTACAATCACGTTTTGTATTCATACTCTGTCAACAACCGTCTCATTTGTATTTCTCCTAAGCAGTTTTAAAAGAAACATCTGATACGAAATTGGTATCTAAATGAAGACTTCATGATGTTTCCAGAGTAATGAAAGTAATGAAATATATATATATATATATATATATACATAACGTGATTAACAAATAAATTTATATTAATTTAAATTACATTTATTAGACCACCTGTGATAATAGAGAGAAAACACTTGTCAAAAACTTGTTTAAAACAAAAAAATGTATTGTCATTTATTGGGCAAATAACAAACTGAAACAACTAAATAGTCTTTATTCACACATAATAACCCAAAAAAAAATATATATATGGCCTCCTTTGGCCTTGATAACAGCTTTTATTCTCGCTGGCATTGTTTTTATGTACTCTTTTTATTGACTTTCAAATAGTTTCTAGTTGTTCCCAAAGACTTTTGTGCGATCTATCTTTGAATCCATTAAGACTTCCATTTCAGAAGCCTCTAAATGCCACCTCTGTCAAAAATGAGATAAAGATAATGAGTGAATGCTCTCCGCACATAGTCATCAAATTATTTCTCTTCAAACCCGCTAAATTCCAGCTTCAGCCCAATCAGAAGTACTTAGGTAGAAACCTATACATAGGATACATAGAAGCCTGATAAAAATGCTAATTTTAAAGAAAAGTGTCAGACGGACTTAGAGGCTATTGCATCTGAAGTCTTCATATATATATATATTTATAGTATTGTATATGAGAGTCACTTTAAGCATCAAGTCATAGCTGTAAACCAGAGCTGAACTTCACTGTTTAAAGAGGAAGGTCAAATCTCGGTCAGTTAATTTTCAAGAACAGGTACAGATGAAAAGAGCCATGTGAATCTATTGTGAGAGAGACAGAGTCTACAGCGCCTCCTTCAGGTACAGGAGGGAAGTGTGCGGATAGAGTGTGTGAATGTGAGTGAAAGCGAGAGGGAACCGTGTGAAGAGGCTCTTGAGGTGTTCATAGAGGGGCGGGCGGGGGCGCGGGGTGAGGTCGGGCGCGAGGTCGCAGCGGGACGCCGTCTAAGAGATCACATCTACTTGTTTTAGCTCAAGGGTTCTTCAGTGCTAAACTATGAGCACACTTCACACATCACAGCTCTTCAACACACAAGAGTCACCAAACACCCTCAAACTATTATACAGACTGTGTACATCTCTCTATGTATCAATCTCTCTATCTATCTCTCTATAATAAGTGAGTTTGAGTTTCTTTGAGTTGTGTGTATCATATCAGTATGGTGTAAGTCTGTGGTTGGCTGTTTGTTTCTGTGTGTGTATAGAAGCAGAGTTTTGCCACCTACCAAGAAAGCACATAAACTCCTGCGGGGGGACTCCCATTGAAAACAGCTGTTGAGGTAGGAGCCCACGTTAATGAGGAAGAAGATGCAGCGCTTCACTCGGTTAAAATTCTGCTGCAGCAGCTGACGTGAGAGAATATGAGAGAGAAATTCAACCAAAACAAGAGCTGTTAGTCATAAACCATAACACGCCCTCCTTAAACAATCTACTCCTGAATACCAAGAAATTGGAAATAATATTTCAAATATATTACACAAATATACTGATATAGTTCATAATATATGTGTGTGTGTGTGTGTGTGTGTGTGTGTGTGTGTGTGTGTGTGTGTGTGTGTATATATATATATATATATATATATATATATATATATATATAAAAAAAACACACACACACACAGTATACAGTACAGTCCAAAAGTTTGGAACCACTAAGATTTTTAATGCTTTTAAAAGAAGTTTCGTCTGCTCACCAAGGCTACCTTTTTTTAATTAAAAATACAGTAAAAAACAGTAATATTGTGAAATATTATTACAATTTAAAATAACTGTTTTCTATTTGAATGTATTTCACAAAGTAATTTATTCCTGTGATCAAAGCTGAATTTTCAGCATCATTACTCCAGTCTTCAGTGTCACATGATCCTTCAGAAATCATTCTAATATGCTGATCTGCTGCTCAAGAAACATTTAATGTGTACAATTGTACAAAATATTTGTGTACAATATTTTTTTTCAGGATTATTTGATGAATAGAAAGTTCAAAAGAACAGTGTTTATCTGAAATCTAATCTTTTGTAACATTATAAATGTCTTTACTGCCACTTTTGATTGATTTAATGCATCCTTGCTGAATAAAAGTATTCATTTCTTTAATTTCTTTTAAAAAAAATAAAAATAAAAATTCTTACTGACCCCAAACTTTTGAACGGTAGTGTATAATGCTACAGAAGCTTTGTATTTCAGATAAATGCTGTTCTTTTGAACTTTCTATTCATCAAGGAATCCTGAAAAAAAAAGTACACAACTGTTTTCAACATTGAAAATAATCATAAATGTTTATTGAGCAGCAAATCAGCATATTAGAATGATTTCTGAAGGATCATGTGACACTGAAGACTGGAGTAATGATGCTGAAAATTCAGCTTTGCATCACAGGAATAAATTACTTTGTCAAATATATTTAAATAGTACACAGTTATTTTAAATTGTAATAATATTTCACAATATTACTGTTTTTTACTGTATTTTTAATTAAATAAATGTAGCCTTAGTGAGTAGACGAAACTTCTTTTAAAAACATTAAAAATCTTAGTGGTTCCAAACTTTTGGACTGTACTGTATATAAAATTATGACCCTAACACTTTAGTTTTGAGAATACTCCTGAATGCCATATAAGTATTTTATATAATTTACCTATATTTTCATAATTATTACATAATAATTGTATTATGTATTACAACCAAAACATTACAACAATACACTACCATAAAAAAGTTTGGGGTAGGTAAGTGTCTTATGCTGCAATTATTAATTAACAAAAATACAATAAAACTGTAATATTGTGAAATTTTAATATATTCAAATATTCTATTTCAATATATTTTAAAAGTTAATTTATTCCTGTGATCAAAGCTGAATTTTCAGCATCATTACTCCAGTCTTCAGTGTCACATGATCCTTCAGAAATCATTTGAATATGCCGATGTGCTGTTCAAGAAAACAGTTTTTGCTGCTTCATATTTTTGTGGAAACCATGATACATTATTATTTGATGAATATAAAGTTCAAAAGAACAGCATTAATTTGAAATAAAGATATTTATAATGTTACAAAAAATTCTGTCACTTTTGATCAATTGAATATGTCCTTGCTGAATAAAAGTATTAATTAAAAAAAAACCTTACTGACCTCAAACTTTGAAATGGTGGTGTATAGCTTAAGAAAATTTAGTTTTTAGTTACTTTATGAATGTTTTTTAAATATAAAAGATAAATATGCTTCTCTTCCATCAAAGGCAGAACTAAAGAAAATCAAACAACTTTGTTCTGATGAGCATGATTAACACAAACCAGCCCAAAAGGTGCACAAAACTCACAGCATATCAAAAAAACGAGGCAAATGTAATCATCTCCATAAGTGATGGTGTGACTGACAGCTGGGGTTAGATATACGGGCCGAATCCGCGGTTGAACTCTTCACTGAGACGGGCATAAAGGACTGAAGAATCGGTCTGTTCTGCTCAATGCGCAGCTTTGTGACAGCGTCTGATTCAGCCCAGCCCCTCCAATTCAGCGCTTTTGTCACGCAGGCACATTGAGAGAGAGGACAATGAGCAGGCACAGCCGTAGAGCCGCAGCCGGGCCCTCTGGGGTGGCCCCTCTCCTCTCATGAGGGCCGGCTTGACATTTCTATTCAACACCTAGAGCGGCAGGGCAAGGGGGAAAACGCTGCGATTCAGCACTTGCGCCCCCTGTCCCAAACACGTCGGCCTATTGTGTGGCGGGCATGGGACCGCCGGCCCTCGTTGGGGTGATTTTGATTTGATTGCAGCCGTTGGATTAAAGGAACAGTTCACCTAAAAATATTGTTTTATTATTTACTCACGCTAATGTGGTTTCGCACGCATATGCTTTTATTATATCTATGGAAGACAAATGTAGAGATTCACACACACACACACAGGGGGAAAAAAAACATAAAAGCACAATAAAAGTGGTCTATAGAAGCTTCTTTCCACCATGCAATAAAAAAAAGTTAATTGCAACTTATAATTCTGACTTCTTTTCTTTTTTTTTGTTGCGAGTTTACATCTTTTTTTCTCAGAATTGCATGATAAAGTCGCAATTGCAAGTTATAAAGTCAGAATTGTGATAAACCTGCAATTGCGAGAAATACAGTCAGAACTAAAAGATATAAATGCTCAATTCTGACATTTTTTTTCTCGCAATTGTGAGTTTATATCTCACAATTCTGACTATTTCTCGCAATTATGACTTTATTTCTTGCAATTACGAGTTTATATCTCACAATTCTGACTTTATTACTCACAATTTCAAGTTTATATCATACAATTCTGAAGAAAAAAGTCAGAATTGCGAGATGTAAACTCGCAATTGCCAGAAAAAAGAGATAAAAAGTCGCAATTACCTTTTTTATTTTTATTTAGTGGTGGAAACAAGCTTTCATAGTGGTCCATACGACTTTTTTGCGATATATTCAAAGTCTTCCAAAGCAGGGTTATTATAGTTAACTAAAACTAAAAGCATAAAATAAATTATAATTAAAATTAATTTAAATATTAAGAATATTAAACTTATTTTATTTCAGCTAGATGGAAAGGAAACATTTCTCATTTTCATAGTTAAACTTGATGTACTGTACTATAAAAACTAAAGCTCAAATAAAAATAAAATAGTATCTAATAGTATCTTGATGCTAAAATAACTTCAAAAGCCATCTGACAGTTTTGTGTGCGAGAAACATACTGTAAATTAATAATCGTGATTAAAAACTGATAATCCCAACAACGAAGCTTGCGACTAGCCCACATGTCGCCATTTTTCATCTAGATGTCTTATAATATATCACATGAGTCACTTGAACTACTTTTTGTTTTGTTTTTTTGTACTTTCTGGAGGCACTTTAAAGTGTCACTGTATCGAAAAAGCTGTTTAGTGATTCTTCCAAAATGTTCCTTTTGTGTTTTACAGAATTGATTACATAATGTGAGTTTGTAACGACACAAAGGGGAGTAAATAATGACAGAGGCGCTGTCATTTGTGAACTATTCCTTTTAAAGAATAGTTATATTGTTGTCATATTACCTGTTTAGAGACTTTGGCCTCCTCTTCGATGTACTTCTGTTCCGGCGGAACAAACGTCCGCAAACTGGCTTTCACCTTGAAGAGAAACGAAGCACGTATGATTTGTTTTAATTAGCGCTGGAGTTCTCTATGCATCAATAATTATTGCATATTCGACAGTGTGAAAAAAACCCCCAGCAGAAACAAAAGACAACATCCAGCGCTCCAGGCGCAGCGCACACTTACGGCGTTGAAGATGACGTCTGCTTCGAGAAAGATGACCCCCTTTGTTGGCCCTGTCAGCTCCTTGTTTTTTAAGACGTAGGCCTTCTGTTCGCTGTTGCGGATCTGTGTGAAGAAGACGTGACAGCCTGCTGTCTGGCAGAGCCCCAGCGGACCCCCCTCCTCGGCTGACCCCTGATCTCCCAGCGGCAGCATCAAACAGCCAGCCGCACATTCCCTCCCCGTCCCTCCCCTCCTTCCAGCACTTCCAACTCTGACAAGTACCTGCTCATTACCAGCATCCCTCTGTCATCGAGACATTACCCAGGCACCGGGAGGCCCAGCTGCGTGCGCTTTTAAAGACGCGCCACCATCAATCTCGCCGTCCGGCGACTCTATTTGTTTCAAACGCGTCTATAAAAGCGCCTTTAAAAACACACGTGGATCTAAGAATTTGGAGAAGCTGAATGGGGCGAACTTACGTTTAATAAAGGGATGGCCACTTTACCCAGGAAATCAGCACTGCGATCTCTGTCCTCGTCGTACACTGTGATCTCCAACACCGCGTGAACGTCTTTCACATTGCTGCGGGGTTAAAAAGAGAGAGTTTTTCATCAAGCACAAAGCATTTCTATAATATTGCTTGGTATATTTCATTTATAAATATACTAAAGTCAGCATGGCAAATGGCATAATGTGACGTATTTCTGAGGGAAAGTCTGGGGGAAATTATGTACGGCGGTACTTGACATGATTTGATTGGATGATGAATAATACCTTAAATCATTCGGCTGTTTTAAAAAAAATAAAGGTGTGCTATAAATTTTTAACCCTATGGTGCTGGTCGGTCACATTTTTTTAGAATTGTTTACTTCATCAGAATGGTATGAAACTTGGTAAAGGTTTTGGCACTTGCTATGCAAACATACAAAAAAAAAAAAAAAAAAAAAAAATCTTGGACATGATTCAAAAACATTAAATGGTCCTGAAAAAAATAGTCACACTTGTAATTGTTTGTGGTCGCAGCATTGGAAATGAATGGAAGACGAAATTCATTTAGTGGAAACTTTTGGTACTGCGCCCAAACAAAATCTTGCTGAAAGCTCATTTTTTGAGATATCAACCTCAAATTTGGATTAGAACACAACTTGTTTAGATTTATGGCTTTCATTTTCTCACAGTTTTAGAGTAAAACATGTTTTGGAAAATATAAATTTCTACGGAGCCCCGCGCATGACATGCAGGAAAAAAATAGTAGGCTAAATCGTGTGCACGATTTACTAAATCATGTGCATGATTTATTAATTGAGGGAACAAAATAGTAAATTGTGCACACCGTTTATTAAATCGAGGGAATGAATTAGTAAATTGTGTGCACAATTTGCTTTTTTCCCCTGCATGTCATGTGTGTGGCTCTGTACATTTCATATAAAATAAAAAAAATAGCATTTTTTGTGCATTTTTGTGCATTTTTCATAATATAGATATGTTTCACTTAGTTTACTTTTTAACTTTAGCAAAAATCTGCCAAGTGTCTTTAAAAGAGACCAAACTTAAGTCTGTGCTCCAAAGCATTCAAGATTTATGACAGTTTAAGTTGGAAAAGTCATTTTTTTAGGTCTTTGCACAAAAAGTGGTTAACAGGAAATAAATGGATCATAACTATTCCATAAATATAATTTAGTACCATAAAATCCAAAATATTAAATAAAAAACACATTCATTTCACTGAAAAAATAAATAAATGCATTTGGTCATTTTTGACCGCCACATGAGCAGCACCAGAGGGCTTAGCGATCAACTTTCAACTAGTTTTTAAAAGGGGGTCAATAAAATCGGCAGGAAAAAAACAGACTTGCATTGAATAATCAATCTTATCTCAGTATACAGACTTTTTTTGTCACAGCATTGCATTGATTCCTCAGTTCCAGTTCCTTGATTCAGCATTTTTATTTACTTATGTGTGCTTTTATATCATTTCCTACAGTTTGACTGATAGATGAACTAGAAGAATTCATTTACGATACCAAACAAAAGTGAAGGATTATGACATGATATATTGCAAAGTGTATCATGTTAAGAGGTAATTGGCGATACTCTCATGAAATCACTAAAACCAAGTCATATCTATGAGCCAAAATACCATAAAGATCCACTGACTCACTGGGCCAGTAAGAACATTCTGCAACAATAACTTAGCATAGCATCTTCGAATCATGACGATGTCTATTGCACCATTCATATTTTCTTCAGAAAATGTAAACATTTGCTAACACTTTATTTCGATGGTCCACTTTAGAGATACTACTAACTATAAGTAACTTTGCAACTACATGTCAACTAGCATTAGAGCATTAGTAGACTGTCTGTTTAATATCTGCTAAGACTTTATTGTGATGATTCCCCAATTGTACAGTCTATAAGTAACTTTGCAACTGCGTGTCAACTTATTCTACTAACCCGATCCCTAACACCTACAACAGTCTACTAATACTCTAATGAGAGTTAGTTGACATGTAGTTACAAAGTTACATATAGATAATAGAGTGCCTAAAGTGGACCATTGAAATAAAGTGTAACCAAACATTCTGTAGATGAATATTATTTTCCCCACCCGTGGTTATAAGCTTTTTGAAAGTCACTGCATTTTGATAAAAGATTTTTTCCTCTCATAATAAAGTAAATGGGATAAATTTTCATGTGTATATATCATATTAAATGCCAAATTGCAGCTGAATGTTGGTTTTGTAAATGCAATCCACTCTGCATGTTTGAGTCCAGGTGTCAGAACAACTTCATCAGCTGTGGATATTTGAATTTGTCCTCTGTTGGGAGCAGCGGTGCATGTGCATAATGAACTCACAAGGTGAAGACTTTATTCCACTCGGGGTTCAGTGTCTTGTAGACCGTGTGTGTCTGCAGACGGTCGTTACACAACTCTGCAATGCAGAACGGGTCGCTCTTTCCTGAAACACAGTGTTGCATTCAAAAGGTTTTAGTTTAAAATTCCCAAGTGAGATATGAATATGATATGAATTAAATGAGAACCATGTAATTAAATATTGAACTCTGTAGCTATAAAACATTTCTATAAAGTAGTTTTTACTTGATATTAATAATAATGATGCATTTATTTATAACATTTTGAAATTGGTAGAGCCTCAATGCCGTGTCTTGTGCCACAGTCCAAGTTTGATTCGACAAAAAAAAAAAATTTAAATACCATTCCTTCTCTTTCTCCACATTCATTTAATGAATACTACCAATTAAAAGCTTGGGATTATTAAATTAATCAAAAGTGACATCTGTAATGTTTTATTTGAAATAGATTACTATTATATATAAATGCTGTGATTTTGAACATTTAATTAATCTAAGAATCGTGAAAAAACAGTACAGCTGTTTTCAACACTGATAATAAAAATGTTTCTTGAGCACCAAATCAGCATATTAGAATGATTTCTGAAGGATCATGTGGTTATGATGCTGAAAATTCAGCTTTGATCACAGGAATAAATTACATTTTAAAAGATATTACAACAGAAAACTGATCTGAAAAAATGTGTGTATATATACACGTTATATACTTAATAAAACATAAAACAAAATAGCTTGAAATTATCAAGTGTATCAAAAAACAATTATCAGACCCGAACACACGTTTGCATTCATATACAGTGATCATAACATTTCTACGAGTAAAAGTGTCTATGACATCTGTGCTGAAACTGAGTACTTCTACACATCTCCCACCACTTGCAAGTTGTTTTGTGAAATTTTCAGCCTAATTTTGGCAAGCAGTTTGCTAGAAAAACATTTTTAACAAAAATGTTAGGGGAAAAAGAGAGTCGGTAGGCGGGAAAAATGGTGGAAGAGCAAAAAATCAGATTGGAAAACTTAAGTCTTTTTAAACCACAGCCTGGGTGAAAGCACTGAAAACAGACTGTGTGTGTGCAAAAGCTCTTTAAAAGCCTTTGTCTGTCCACCATGGTGTGGTATTAGAAGAACCGTGAAATCAGAACCCATGAGGTGGGCCGCTCCTGAGAGAACAGTAAACCTAAAAAGCTAAGAGACTCGTCTCTTTCAGACAGTCATCTTTCCATCATACACCTCCTGAAGAGAGACTGAGGTGTTGACCTCACTAAAACATTCAGAAAAATGCTTGGGAATGAGTCTTATGGACTATCCAGTTTACACCCCGAGTACATTTCAGATGTTTAAAGGTATTTAGATATCAAATAGATTTAGTTGTTTCATTTGTTTCACTTTTTTTTATGCAAAAAATGCTTCTTCTTTTTTTTTTTTTCACACGATGGCAGAATTGTTTAAAGAGTCATATCTAGTGAATTAAATAGTTTAAAGCATAGCATACTCTCTTAAAAATAAAGGTTCCAAAAGGGGGTTTTCACTGTGATGCCATAGAACAGCGGTTCCCAAACTGGGGTACGCGTACCCCTGGGGGTACGTGAGGTGACAAAAGGGGGTACGCGAACAAAATGCTGAGTAGTTCATTTAATTCTACCTTAAAATAATATTAAAATCGAGCATGTATTTCTAAATGCCAAAATGTCGTAAATCCAGTACATTTAATCAAATTACCTCATCATTTGCAGTCAAAAATGACTGTATCCACAGAAGCAGCATAGATATGATAGATTGCGCGCAGAATCTGCTGACTTAAATTGCGCTAAATTACTGCCGTTCTCGACAATGCACCTTTGTAAAAGTGGGGATTTAGCACTTACTCGCATGAAGAACAAATATAGACACAGATAGTGGATTGATATCGATTTAAGACTCAAACTCAAGACAAAACAAAAACATACCTTGTGTGAGTTCTTGTATTTAATATTGATAACGAGCAAGAATGCAATTGTTCCCAAATATCCACATGACTGCAAACGTGACATTATTATACAACAGGTCAAAAAATAAAACGTACATTTTAAACACAGTAGTAGCTTATTTACTGTATTTTGCAATGAAATAATAGTTTTAACGAAAATCACAACAGAACTACAACACACGTCTGTGTTTCGCAAACAATTCTGCGGCTTTGAACGAATCGTGAGAGTCAATGATTCAATGATTCATTCACAGCCACTTGCTTCATTACTGAATGAATGACTCGATGACTCACTAATAAAAACAGTGGTTTTTGTTTAATATTTAAAAGTTTTACTTAGTTTTACCATCATTGCATATTTCTCTATTGAACATTTTTTATTTAAAACGTTATTTATTTTATAAAATTATTCATAAAGGTAAAAAAAAAAAATGCACTGGAAAATCAATTTAGGGGGCAAATATTGTCCCTTAATGGAAAAGGTGTTACTGCAGTCAAAATGGGAGAGGGGGTACGCAGAAGGATGATAATTCCTTCAGGGGGTACTCCAAGCAAAAAAGTTTGGGAACCACTGCCATAGAAGAACCATTTTTGGTTCCCCAAAGAAACTTCCAGTGAACGGTTTTTAAAAGAACCATTTTTTCCTGAGTGAATGACATTGTAATAATCTATAGGACTTTTGGTTACTTTATTTTACAGTGCCGTATTTACATTGTAATTACTTAAATAAGTACTGAGTACTATTAAGTAACTACATGTACTTACTATAGAGTTACAGTTAGGGTTTACTTGTAATTATGCATAATTTACTGTTATTACTATAGTAAGTACATGTAGTAATGTGTAACTACGGCACTATAAAATAAAGTGTTACCGAACTTTTTCTCACTATAACAAAGCTTTTGTGCAATAAAAGGGCTCCACTGATGTTAAAGGGTAAGTTCACCCAAAAATGAAATATCTGTCATTAATGACTCACTCTCATGTCGTTCCAAACCCGCAAGACCTTTGTTCATCTTCGGAACACAAATTAAGATATTTTTGATGAAATCTGAGAGCTTTCTGTCCCTTCATAGACAGCAACACAAGTACCACTTTTAAGGCCCAGAAAGGTAGTAAAAACACAGTTAAAATAGTCCATGTGACTCCAGTGGTTCAACCATAATTTTATGAAGTGACGAGAATACTTTTTGTGCACCAAAAAACAAAATAATGACTTCATTCAACAATATCTAAGGATGGTCGATTTCAAAACACTTTTTGAACTAATTTTCATGAAGCTTCAAACATTTATGAATCTTTTGTTTCGAATCAGTGGTTCGGAGCGTGTATCAAACTGCCAAAGTCACGCCCCCCAGTGGTGAACCATTCAAATTTCGAGCTTAAAGGGTTAGTTCACCCAAAAATGAAAATTCTGTCATTTATTACTTACCCTCATGCCGTTCCACTCCCGTAAGACCTTCGTTAATCTTCGGAACACAAATTAAGATATTTTTGTTGAAATCCGATGGCTCCGTGAGGCCTCCATAGGGGACACTTCCTCTCTCAAGATCCATAAAGGTACTAAAAACATATTTAAATCAGTTCATGTGAGTACAGTGGTTCAATATTAATATTATAAAGCGACGAGAATATTTTTGGAGCGCCAAAAAAAAAAACGAAATAACGACTTATTTAGTGATGGCCGATTTCAAAACAATGCTTCAGGAAGATTCGGAGCACAAATGAATCAGTGTATCGAATCTGCTGTTCGGAGCACCAAAGTCACGTGATTTCAGCCGTTGGCAGTTCGATCTGAATCATGATTCGATTCACTGATTCATTTGTGCTCCAAAGCTTCCTGAAGCAGTGTTTTGAAATCGGCCATCACTAAATAAGTCGTTATTTTGTTTTTGTTTTTTTGGCGCACCAAAAATATTCTCGTCGCTTTATAATATTAATATTGAGCCACTGTACTCACATGAACTGATTTAAATATGTTTTTAGTACCTTTATGGATCTTGAGAGAGGAAGTATCATTGCTCCCTATGGAGGCCTCACGGAGCCATCAGATTTCAACAAAAATATCCAAAGATCCAAAGATGAACGAAGGTCTTACGGGTGTGAAACGGCATGAGGGTAAGTAATAAATGACAGAATTTTCATTTTTGGGTGAACTAACCCTTTAATGAAGCAGTGTTTTGAAATCGCCTATCACTAGATATTGCTTAATAAAGTCGTTATTTTGTTTTTTGGTGCACAAAAAGTATTCTCATCACTTTATAATATTAAGGTTGGACCACTGTAGTCACATGAACTGTTTTAAATATGTCTTTAGTAGCTTTCTGGGCATTGAAAATGTTAATTATCTTGCTGTCAATAGAGGCCTCACTGAGCCATCGGATTTCATCAAAAATATCTTAATTTGTGTTCTCAAGAAGAACGAAGGTCTTACGGGTGTGGAACGACATGAGGGTGAGTAATTAAAGACAGAATTTTCATTTTTGGGTGAACTAACCCTTTAATGTTTCTTCATGGAACCATTAATGCCAATAAAGAACCTTTATTTTTAAGAGTTCAGGATCATGACTTTTAAGATTTTATACATTTCCATGACTTTTCCAAGCCACCTGCTACTTGCAGGTTTTTCATGACTATAGGAATTCTGGTTATTGTTCTCTAGGAAAAAATGAATCAAGTAAGTGACATGATTTTACCTGTGACATCAGCAGCCATCAGCCCCTCGGCCCGCAGGATCTTTACCTGCACGATTCCTACATCCTTCACGTTAAAGAAGGACCTCATAGGACTCTGAAAAAAAGAACAAAAACACATCAGAGAGGCCCAGGACTACATTCACAGCGAGCAGTAATACATCCATATGTTTCTGACAGCTCTATTTTGGCCCTAACTTTCTCTAATCCCCTGTCAGAGTCCGCGAGCAGTTTTGTGTCCACGTCAAAGCCGCTCGGCAGTGGACATTGAGACAAAAACATTGAGCCGCCACGCCAGATTATCTGGTGGCTCTCACGAATACATCTTCATTATGCAGCTGTTATGAAAGAAGGTCAGTCTGCATTGGTGGTGAGTTTCTGTAAGCCGTTCACTGACCGGCCCTCCAGGGGACAGTGGCAGGACAAAGACAAACCGTGAATAGAGAGGACAGACAACTCTGAGAGGAGAGAGATGTCTCTCTCTCTCCGTCTTTGTTTCTTCTGAGGTACTCCACCGTCGTCCAGTTGTGAACAAGACCATGTTAATCCAGTAGTGCACTGGACTGTGGTCATTTTACGCCCCCTTTTGGTCACAGAAGTGTACTGCAGGCTGGAGCATTACCAGTTTCTCAGATGCTGTCAAAGCACCCTCTACAGGAGGACAACTTTGTCTCTCAGAGGAAACAGTTAGAAGCAACACTTGCTGTGTAGCGTCAAATACCTTTATGGGGATGTCAGGAGCTTTTGTACAGAAAGCTAGACTGTTTGGCTGTGTCACATCACACTTACATATCTCTTAAGGATTTGCTGGCGTTCCTGTGGGTCGTCTAGTAGGTTGACAGAGAGGTCAGAGATTGAGACGGCGACTGTGGCGGTGAGAGTCACCAGCAGTACCAGCGTCCCTTTATCCTCCTCCAGCTCAAGTTCCAGCTTATGTGTCTTCTCTCGGCTCAACTTTGACAGGTCCAGCTGACATCTAAAATTAATAAACACCATCCTTAACACATATAATTCTTGTAGGTAAAATGTAAGAGACGGCTGGCAAAGGCATAAACATGGGATTCGATTCCCAAGTAACAGAAAAAGTAAATATCAGCATTTGAAATCAGACTCACTGGCCGATGAAGTCATCTCTCACTCCAATGTCTTTGTCCCAAACTGAGATCTCCAGAATGCCTCCCTCCTTATCAAACAGATGCAAGTCAAACTGCTCCCTCCACTGAGGGTTGAGGGTCTTGGGAATTGTCTGTTTGCACAGAAGAGAAGAATAAGTTACTGAGAAATAATATTCTTAGACTAGTTCTCGGTCTGCTGATATGTATAGAGAAGTGTTCATCATGTGACATTCACGTTGTCATGATGATGGGCTGATGCTCAGACAGACAGACAGACATAGATAGACAGACAGACAGAACGACAGACAGACAGACAGACAGACAGACAGACAGACAGACAGACAGACAGACAGACAGACAGACAGACAGACAGACAGACAGACAGACAGATAGATAGATAGATAGATAGATAGATAGATAGATAGATAGATAGATAGATAGATAGATAGATAGATAGATAGATAGATAGATAGATAGATAGATAGATAGATAGAAACCCAATTCCAAAAAAGTTGGGACACTGTACAAATTGTGAATAAAAAAGGAATGCAATAATTTACAAATTTCATAAACATATATTTTATTCACAATAGAATAGAGATAACATATCAAATGTTGAAAGTGAGACATTTTGAAATGTCATGCCAAATATTGGCTCGTTTTGGATTTCATGAGAGCTACACATTCCAAAAAAGTTAGGACAGGTAGCAATAAGAGGCCGGAAAAGTTAAATGTACATATAAGGAACAGCAGGAGGACCATTTTGCAACTTGTTAGGTCAATTGGCAACATGATTGGGTATAAAAAGAGCCTCTCAGAGTGGCAGTGTCTCTCAGAAGTCAAGATGGGCAGAGGATCACCAATTCCCCCAATGCTGCGGCGAAAAATAGTGGAGCAATATCAGACAGGAGTTTCTCAGAGTTTGAAGTTATCATCATCTACAGTCCATAATATCATCCAAAGATTCAGAGAATCTGGAACAATCTCTGTGCGTAAGGGTCAAGGCCGGAAAACCATACTGGATGCCCGTGATCTTCGGGCCCTTAGACGGCACTGCATCACATACAGGAATGCTACTGTAATGGAAATCACAACATGGGCTCAGGAATACTTCCAGAAAACATTGTCGGTGAACACAATCCACCGTGCCATTCGCCGTTGCCGGTTAAAACTCTATAGGTCAAAAAAGAAGCCATATCTAAACATGATCCAGAAGCACAGGCGTTTTCTCTGGGCCAAGGCTCATTTAAAATGGACTGTGGCAAAGTGGGAAACTGTTCTGTGGTCAGACGAATCAAAAATTGAAGTTCTTTCTGGAAAACTGGGACACCATGTCATCCGGACTAAAGAGGACAAGGACAACCCAAGTTGTTATCAGCGCTCAGTTCAGAAGCCTGCATCTCTGATGGTATGGGGTTGCATGAGTGCGTGTGGCATGGGCAGCTTACACTGGAATCTGGAAAGGCACCATCAATGCTGAAAGGTATATCCAGTTCTAGAACAACATATGCTCCCATCCAGACGTTGTCTTTTTCAGGGAAGACCTTGCATTTTCCAACATGACAATGCCAGACCACATACTGCATCAATTACAACATCATGGCTGCGTAGAAGAAGGATCCGGGTACTGAAATGGCCAGCCTGCAGTCCAGATCTTTCACCCATAGAAAACATTTGGTGCATCATAAAGAGGAAGATGCGACAAAGAAGACCTAAGACAAGCAACTAGAAGCCTGTATTAGACAAGAATGGGACAACATTCCTATTCCTAAACTTGAGCAACTTGTCTCCTCAGTCCCCCGACGTTTGCAGACTGTTATAAAAAGAAGAGGGGATGCTACACAGTGTTAAACATGGCCTTGTCCCAACTTTTTTGAGATGTGTTGATGCCATGAAATTTAAAATTAACTTATTTTTCCCTTAAAATGATACATTTTCTCAGTTTAAACATTTGATGTCATCTATGTTGTATTCTGAATAAAATATTGAAATTTGAAACTTCCGCATCATTGCATTCTGTTTTTATTCACAATTTGTACAGTGTCCCAACTTTTTTGGAATCGGGTTTGTAGAACGACAGACAGACAGATAGATAAACAGACAGATGCCGCAGTCATTCATACCTTACTCTTGTACTTCTGAGGGCCTAGTTTGAACTTGACATAAGGGTCGCTGAAGCCGTTCTGGTCCATGGGGATGAGGTTGCGACCCTCTATTAGTCTGATGCTCACAATGCCCCTCCACAGCTGAGACTTCTTGTGCAGGTCCGACAGTCGAAGATTCTGCTGCTGCAGCTGCTGTTGCTGCGGTCCACACACATATCACAGGACGTTAAAGGGTTACTTCAGTCAAAAATGACAATTCTGTCATCATCTACTCAGCCTTGTGTTGCTCAAAACTTGATTTTTCTTTTCTATTGGATACAAAATTAGATGCTTTTGTCCATACAACAAAAGTGTGTGGTGATCGCAGCTGTAAAGCCCTAAAACGACAATTTGAGCATCATGAGGCTATGTACACTACGTTCAAATGTTTGGGTTCAGTATGATTTTTCAGTACTTTTATTCAGCAAGGATGCATTAAACTAATCAAAAGTTACAGAAAAGATATTTTTAATGTTACAAAAGTATTCTATTTCAAATTAATGCTGTTCCTATTCAACACAGAATACTAAAAAAAGATATATTTCCACAAAAATATTAAGCAGAACAACTGTTTTCAACACTGATAATATTATGAATTGTTTCTCGAGCAGCAAATCATCATATTCGAATGATTTCTGAAGGATCATGTGACACTGAAGACTGGAGTAATGATGCTGAAAATTCAGCTTTGATCACAGGAATAAATTACATTTTAAAATATATTTAAATAGAAAACAATTATTTTAAATTGTAATAACATTTCACAGTATTACAGTAATACAGTCTCTGTGTGCATAAGAGACTTGTTTCAAAACATTACCAATACCAAACTTTTAAATGGTAGTGTACATGATGACAGAATTGCCATTTTTTAGTGAACTATCCCTTTAAGACAAAATGTTCACAATGGGTAAAAAACTCAAAGAGTGCGGAATGGTTTCACACAAACTATGAATGGGTCACCAAAGTAATGAAATGCAAATGTCTACAAAAAGGCATGGCCCATCACCCTGAGAGATGCATGACTGCGCCATCTAATGGAGCTGTGCTGATAAAACTCTTCATCCTCTGACCAGACTGCTGCAATTCTGACCCGTTTCTGATATTTAGGACTCTGTTCAGCACTGCACACAAACCAATTTCAACAGACCATCCATACTGCATAAGACACTGTGCAAAATGTGGCTAACAGAGCAGGTACAGCGTGTGGGATGGTTTACACAGCAGCTAGTCAGAGAATTTGGGGGCAAACACTCTTGCTTTTTTTACCTTAATGCATCCCTTCCAGCTTCTCCTCAGTAGCATGGTCTACAAAAACAACAGAGCAGGTCATATGTGTTATTGTATAAAGAGATGACCGGGATGGAGGAGGGCACGCTTTGATTTACGCCACGCCTAAATCCGATCAAGAGACGCATCTTCTGACCTGATGATCAAAGCCGCCCATCAGACTGTCGTTTCATCTGTTTGTGGAACACCATGTGAAATTCAATGTGTCTGCCTGCACAGTGCAGCAGGTTTCTAATGTCTAATTCAAAGTCCTTTCATGCATTATGCAGACAGCACAAACGTCCCATCATCGCAGCACAGTATGTCTCAAAGAGCACATCAGAGTCATTTTGGAATAGCTATTTAATGATTTTGCAGACTGTGCACAGTATGCAGTATTTTGGTACTGTATTCCACAATGCATGACTTGACATGGTTCAGTGTGACTTTTTTTTTTTTTACATAAAATGGATTAAAAATAACAAGAGAATGTAGTACACTACTATTTGAAATAAAAATAGTAGATAGTATATATACTACCATTCAAAAATTTGGGGTCGGTAAGATTTTTAAATGCAAGGCTGCATTTATTTGATCAAAAATACAGTACAAACAGTGATATTGTGAAATATTATTACAATAACAGTTTTTCAGTTGATTATATTTAAAAGTTAATTTATTCCTGTGATAAAAGCTGAATTTTCAGCATCATTACTCCAGTCTTCAGTGTCACATGATCCTTCAGAAATCATTCTAATATGCTGATTTGCTGCTTAAGAAGCATTTATTATCAATGTTGAAAACTGTTGTGCTACTTATTGATTTTGTGGAACCTATTAATTCAATGCATCCTTGCTGAATAAAAGTATATATTAAAAAATGCACTGACCCCAAACTTTTGAATTGTAAAAAAAAAAAAAAAAAAAAATACAAATTAATATTATACAGATTGAGTGCCTCTTTTGAAGAATTCACGTTTCCTAAAACAAGACAACTAGATGTTAGGGCTGCTCTATTATGGTAAAAATCATAATTGTGATCACTTTGGTCAATATTGTAATCACAATTATTAGATCACAACAATCAGGAGTTAGCAAAATGACCAAAATCAAAATTTGCTTTGTGCAACCTAGTGAACTCTCAGACGCAGTGAGTATAAACCAGGCTTGAGGAACAGCGCAAGTTCTCTTTCCCAGCGTAATGCGCTTTTAATAATGTGCTCTTTTTAATATCAAGCATGTCCCGCAGTAAACTGCCAATTAAGACAGTCACGGTACATGATTTGATTGATTTGGACGTTATATGTGTGGCCACTTAAAATGCCCCTATTATGCTTTTTTAAATTTTCCTAATTTTGTTTTAGAGGTCTCCTACAGTAGGTTTACATGCATCCAATGTCAAAAAACACTTTAATTTTTTCATAACATACATTGCACATCACCTCATTTCTCAAAGAGCAAGAAAATGGTTTGTTTGAAGATTCAGTCTCACTAAACCTCGCCTTTCCAAAAGCCTGCTCTGCTCTGATTGGTCAGATGGCTCAGTCTGTTGTGATTGGTCTACCGCTTACAGTGCATGTTGGAAATGAAACACCCATTACCGTATCTGAATTTCAGCTCCAGATGCTTCCTCGGTGATGGCGTCAGTTTTTCTGAATCAATTCTTCTCGACATGCCAACAACACATCCTAAACTCTTCCAGCCTCAGCTTCAACTACAGTGTTTGAGGGCGGGTCAAAGCAGACATTGTTCGTGGGTAGCCAATGAAGACTATAGGCTGGCATTATGCAAATTTGTTACATAGGTTTGTAACAAGAAGTGAGACTGGAATTGCTGATGACTAGTTTTATTTGTCATGCACTTTGATCTTTAAAACTTTGCAGACCTTTTATATTCACAAACAGCTATATCACAGGTAATATCTGAAAAAAGCATAACAGGGGCGCTTGAAGAACTTCCTGAAAGCTAGAAATAGTTTCTACAGTCTGAAGAGAAATGTGTGAAACAAATGTGTGGTTTGTAAATGTGTCAGAATGTGTCTTTCTGAATGCATGTAGAGAGTTTGCTGGCAGATTTCATTTCCCCTCCCTTTTACAAGTATAAAACAACATTAATCTGCCAAATGAGTCTTACCATCTGTCTGAGGGCCTCTCTGTCCTCTGTACTTCTTGGGAACAGAGTGACCACCAGCTCCAGAGAGCCCAGGTCCTGCTCAGAGCAGTGAGGATCTTGAAGGTCCAACCGAACATCAAGAGGTCTGCAACAAAAACATGCCCAGTTATGACCACCATTATAAGTAGTTCTGTAGTTTAACACCTAAAGAAATGTGAAACTGTTTAAAGTGTCAATGTCCACTCACGTTGTGGCCGCACATGACCAGCTGAATACTACTATTCCTATATCTGGACACTTTCAGTCACGCAGTAAAATAATAATGGGTGACAAGTCACAAGCGTTGTCACAACAATACTTTTACAATGGCATCGGTGATATGCTGCATCCACAGAATTAGATGTCAGTATAAACTCTTAAATAACAACAAAATATTAGCAAAAATAACCTTGTCACTGTTCATTTCATGAAACTCATCTATACATTCGAACACCATTTAAATGCTAATTGAAAATGTATTAATTTGACACTAAATCTTGAATTCTTATATCTTTGCAGTAGTAATGAAGACATGATACCTCATGTGCTCCAGAGACTCAAGGTACAGGTAAGCTGAGCCCATGAAGTCATCTTGAAGGCCAAAATCATAGTCAAACACCTAAAATAGGTTGCAAAAGGGAAAATTCGTAAAAAGTAGATAAGTGATCAGAGATAAGTGTCATTCATTTGGGAATCAAACTACACCATTCATGCAGAATGTTTTTGATTTACTAAAACGAACCGCCTCATAAGAGTCATTCATTCAGAAATCAAACTACACCGGACACACAGTATGTTTTTGATTCACCTAAAAGAACCTCCTCATAAGAATCATTCATTTGAGAATCAGACTGCACCAGTAGTGCAGTATGTTTTTGATTCACTAAAACGAACCGCCTCATAAAAGAATCATTCATTCAGGAATCAGACTACACCATTCATGCTGTATGTTTTTGATTCACTAAAATGAACCGCCTCATAAAAGAATCATTCATTCAGGAATCAGACTACACCATTCATGCTGTATGTTTTTGATTCACTAAAATAAACCGCCTCATAAAAGATTCATTCATTCAGGAATCAGACTACACCATTCATTCTGTATTTTTTTGATTCCCTAAAACGAACCGCCTCATAAAAGTCATTCATTCAGGTTTCGGAAAACACCGGTCACACAGAATGTTTTTGATTCACTTAATCGAACTGTCTCATGAGAACCGTCCATTAAGAAATCAAACTACACCGGTCACACAGTATGTTTTTGATTCACTAAAAAGAACTGCCTCATAAGAGTCATTCATTCAGGAATCAAACAACACCAGTCATGCAGTATGTTTTCGATTCACTAAAATGAACCGCCTCATAAGAGTAATTCATTTGGGAATCAAACTACACAAGTTGCGCAGTATGTTTTTGATTTACTAAAATGAGCCACCTCATAAGAGTCACTCATTCAGAAATCAAACAACACCAGTCATGCAGTATGCTTTCGATTCACTAAAACGAACCACCTCATAAGAGTAATTCATTTGGGAATCAAACCACACAAGTTGTGCAGTAAGTTTTTGATTCATTAAAATGAATCGCCTCATAAGAGTCATTCATTCAGAAATCAAACAACACCAGTCATGCAGTATGCTTTCGATTCACTAAAACGAACCACCTCATAAGAGTAATTCATTTGGGAATCAAACCACACAAGTTGTGCAGTAAGTTTTTGATTCATTAAAATGAATCGCCTCATAAGAGTCATTCATTCAGATTTCAGAAAACACTATGCTGGAAACAAGCATCCCAAATTTTTTTTTTACCTTAAGATATAAAGGTTCTTGTAAATTGTCCACTATCAGGCAAACGCGCTCGTCCCAAACCGGGTTAAGGTTCTTGTGAATGATTTTACTGCGGAAAACTTCTTTACCGGCTATTTTGAACTTCACATACGGGTCACTTGTTCCTGAAACACATCAAATTTTGATTGCAACATAATGATTAAACTATTGAACGTTAGCTTTAAATAGCATATAAATACAAAGTAAAACACATTTTCCTAGCAGTGACCACACATTTACAGTAACATAACACCATAAGCATCAAAAACACAGGTCTTACCCCCTCTGTCTCGAATGGCAAGGTTGTTTCCTCTTTTCAGCACAATGTCCAACTGATACATCGCTGAAGTGGGCAGTAAAGGTTTTGTGCCACCGTTATCAGCTGCATTAATGCCCTAAAAACAAAAAACAAACAGACATTGTACCAAAAAATTTAGTGCACATATGACTCCTCCACAAACACAGTGTATCCAAAAGCATTAATGCCAAACCTTATAGCATATGAGAATTTTGCTTACTCAAAAGTGATAACAGGAGAGAACTCTGTTGTTAAGTTACAATGTTGCAATTTATGATTGAAATTATGACAGAATGTTGCAAGATGTGAAGAACTAATAAACTGGTGCTATAAAATCAGCACTGAGAACATATTGAGCTCTTATTATACAGACCAAGTGAAATGCTTTATATTCTAACAGTTTTATATTAGAATGGCTCTCTGCATTAATTTAACTGGACTCTTTACAATACATTTTCTTGTGTAAGCATTTTTGGCTCTTATATAAAACTACTGTAGCAGTGTTGTGTAATGGCATGTTGCAACATGACAAGTTTCCAGTAACAAGTAAATTATCTGTCTACAATGAAAGCAAAAATGCTTTGCAATGATCACAGCTAATCACAACATTTTAATGGTTAGAACGCAGTTTCACAAAGTTAGCACTCATTTTCTTCAGTATTAGCTGTAGAATCTTTTGTGGAGATGTCCATTAGTGGCATGACGCTTCATTACTTCATCTTATCAGTTGTGGTTGGTCACTTTATATGTCAGTCAGATGGTCTCATCCTGTCTCAGTAGGCAGTTCTTGAACAGCAATTAAACTAAAATGCGAGAGTCACAAACTAGATGAGACTAAACTAGATGTTTGCTGTCAGTAGTTAATATTTGCTTAGCAAGTGAAGCTCTGAGTGTGTGTGTGTGTGATGTCAATTTCACACATCTGACAATGCTGTTGAAGTTCGGAGTAAGTAATGTGTTGTTTCCGGTGGTTTAGCCAAGTGGTTAATGGTTTGGTGGTCTGAAACGTCGTGGAAACTACTATCATTCTGTCCTTGAAGACAGAAACTTGAAAACCTGCTTTAAAGAAGCCATATGATGGAAAACAGTGTTTTTTTGTTTGTTTGTTTGTTTTTTATCTAAGAATACTCTAAGATACATAGAAAATAAACATGAAAGAGCAAGAAACCTTGACCATTAGAAGTATAAAAAATTAAATGTCACAAAATTGTAAAATATAGCAAAGGTTTTGGGGATCCATGGGAAAAAAAAGTGTTACACTGTAAACTTAAAAAAGTAAGTTACCTAATTGCCTTAAAATTTTGAGCTCATTGAAATTAAAAATTTGAGTTAATACAATGAAGGCGATTGATTTAACACATTCATTATCTACGTTGACTTGACAAAAGAAAAAAAAAATTGTGATAACAAATCTTGAAAATAATTTTTTACAGTGTAGTGTTCTGGGTGTGTTCTATGTGTTTGCCAGGATGTTGCTAGGGTGTGTTCTACAGTATGTGGTTGCTAGGGTGTTCTAGGTGTGTTCTATGTGGTTGCTAAGGTGTTGCTAGGGTAGTTGTTTACTGGCCCAGGTCAAAAGAGTCCACCTACAAGTCTCTGTGATATTCTGGTCTATAGACATGGGGTCAGATCGCCCTTCATCAAGTAAAAACCGCAAGTCTGATTACTCACACCTCTTCTCAACAAGCTGTATGATTTGAGGCAAATTTCATGTCTGTAGTACAAATGGTGCGGAACGAGTTACGTGACAAATTGTAATATTTTAGGTCTTTGAGAAAACACAGCACCACTACCACTAATTGTCATATAAACACACCGGCACTATTTAAAAAGCGCTACACACAGTGAAAGTTCTACTTCCCCTTTTAGCCCTTGAGCGAGAGAGGAGGTCAAAAACATTTCTGTCACACACTAAATGTGTTTGCAGTGTCAGCTGAAAGCAGGTGATTTGCACTCCGAGCCTTCAGGGCCTATTAAACATCCTGTTTAGTGACAGCATTGTCAAAAATAAGGATATAGAATATTTTATTAGATGGGGATTCCCCTTACAACATCCTGGTGCCATGTTTGAGCTGATTTACATTTACAAATCCAATATTTATCTTCCTGCATCATTTCAAAGACAACAATATCTGGGATAATATCTCTATAATATTCCTGGTCCACAAGCATCGCAAACAGAATTCCAAATATAATGAATGACAGGCTTTGTCTCCTCATCTGCTAAATGACGAATTGCTCAAACAATTGGTAAGTCAAACAGTCCCATACCAAACTCACACCTGAAAATCAAAATAAAATTATATTGGATTCAGCTAGAGATGCATGATTTGGGGGAAGAAAAATATCGTATTGTGATTTTTCAGATCAAAAGTTCGATTTTGAACAGCAGGTAGACCTTAAAGCTTCTCTTTTAATAAAACACATCAACCGCTGCATTGGAAATCTTTACTGAGGTTTGTACTAGCTCATGCTGATATGGATACAGTTGGATACTAGAAACCTCTGTAGTCATGATGACTGAACTGTGGCAAGAGATAATATTTCAGAATAACATGGCATGGGGTTTAACAGGAAGATGTAGCGGTTTTGAAATTGCAGTGGTAAAAAGTTACAGAGCCACTTCCTGTTTGAAAAGCAACCTTTTAACATGGAAAGTCTGGGGTCCATTTTAGTGGCCTCAGGGGATGTGTGCAAAATGGACTTGTATTAGGTGTAATGTTGTAAGACAGGAAACGTGATCTGTTTTAGGATTTAAGCCCTGAGCAGTCAGACACTAATGTCAGTGAACGTTACCTGTTTGTAAAAAGTCGTGACTATGATAGTCAACCCACTGTTACATAATGTACCTTAAAGTGGCATAACAACTGTATCAGAGCAAAAAAACAAACAAACAAAAAAACATTGTTTTAATCTTTTCATGATTTTATACTTTTTTCAGTCATTTTTGATAATCAGCTAAATATTTTATATATATATATATATATATATATATATATATATATATATATTAATTGGATTAGGTAATTAGTTAAAATATAAATTACTAATATATATATATATATATATATATATATATATATATATATATATATATATATATATATATATAATACTAATATATATATATATATATATAACGATATTGGTGATAGCAACAATAAATAAACAATTATAGTTTTTAGTATATTAATTTTTAATATACAACATTTAGTATTTACATTTAACATTTAGTTAATAAAATATTTAGTTAATCAGATTTACTTAATTTCCATGACTTTTCCAAGGCAATTCTCTGCTATTTCCAGGTTTTCCATGACTGTGAAAACCCTGTAGCTCAGCCTAACTGCAATTCCCACATACCATGAATTTACAAAGCTTGGGAAAAGTGTCAACATGCTCACCGAAATCAACTCCTACGAGTGACGCCAATTGTAGAGGAGTTGATCTGATTTGCAGAGTTACTCGTTTCCGTTGCCAGACCTTGACTCATGGATAGAAGGGAAAGTGCCGCTAATACAAAACAGACTTGCTGCTGTTTTTCAAATCTCAAACCTCTCAGAACCCTTCCTCAGAAATCTAACCACAAAGACAGCTCAGGCAGCTCCATACCAAGACTGTTTTTCAAGTCCAGACATGTAATGGAGTAAACAGAGAGCAGAAGATCTCAGCTTCAGGCCATGTTGTTTGTTTGACTCTAATCTTAGCTGCACCATTGGTCGCTGTTAAGCCAGTGATATAATGGATTAGGACGGACATGCATAATGTATACGAAACTTAAATGACTAGCCAAACTTTATTGCTATAGTTTTCTTGTTCATAGCTCAGGACAGGAGTCTTCAATTATGTTTATTTAAAGGTATAGGTCACCCAAAAATGAAACTTTGCAACTACATGTCAACTAGCAGTCATTAGAGTATTAGTAGACTCTCTGCTTAATATCTGCAAACACTTTATTTTGATGGTCACCCAACATTCTAACTAGGTATCTTTGCAAGTACATGACAACTTATTCTCCTAACCCTAACCTAACGGACTACTAATACTCTAATGAGAGTTAGTTGACATGTAGTTGCAAATTATTCAGTTAGTTGACATGTTGTTGCAAATTATTCAGTTAGTTGACATGTTGTTGCAAATTATTCAGTTAGTTGACCTGTAGTTGCAAATTATTGAGTTAGTTGATATGTAGTTGCAAATTATTGAGTTAATTGACCTGTAGTTGGAAATTACTGAGAGTTAGTTGACATGTTAGTTGCAAATTGAGTTAGTTGACCTGATGTTGCAAATTGAGTTAGTTGACATGTACTTGCAATTTATTGAGTTAATTGACCTGTTAGTTGACCTGTAGTTGCAAATGAATGAGAGTTAGTTGACCTGTAGTTGCAAATTATTGAGAGTTAGTTGACATGTTAGTTGACATGTAGTTGCAAATGATTGAGTTACTTGACCTGTAGTTGCAAATAAATGAGTTAGTTGACCTGTAGTTGCAAATTATTGAGTTAGTTGATATGTAGTTGCAAATTGAGTTAGTTGACCTGTAGTTGCAAATTGGTCAGAGTTAGTTGACATGTACTTGCAAATTATTGAGTTAATTGACATGTCAGTTGACCTGTAGTTGCAAATTATTGAGAGTTAATTGACCTGTATTTGCAAATTATTGAGTTAGTTGACCTGTAGTTGTAAATTATTGAGTTAGTTTTACATGTAGTTGCAAATTAATGAGAGTTAGTTGACCTGTATTTGCAAATTAATGAGAGTTAGTTGACCTGTAGTTGCTGCAAATTTTTGAGTTAGTTTTACATGTAGTTGCAAATTAATGAGTTAGTTGACCTGTATTTGCAAATTACTGAGGGTTAGATGGCCTGTAGTTGCAAATTAATGAGTTAGTTGACCTGTAGTTGCAAATTATTGAGAGTTAGTTGACATGTTAGTTGACATGTAGTTGCAAATTATTGAGTTACTTGACCTGTAGTTGCAAATTAATGTGTTCGTTGATATGTAGTTGCAAATTGAGTTAGCTGACCTGTAGTTGCAAATTAATGAGAGTTAGTTGACCTGTTAGTTGCAAATTATTGAGTTAATTGACATATCAGTTGACCTGTAGTTGCAAAATATTAAGTTAGTTTTACATGTAGTTGCAAATTAATGAGTTAGTTGACCTGTATTTGCAAATTAATGAGAGTTAGTTGACCTGTAGTTGCAAATTATTGAGTTAGTTTTACATGTAGTTGCAAATTAATGAGTTAGTTGACCTGTATTTGCAAATTAATGAGAGTAAGTTGACCTGTAGTTGCAAATTATTGAGTTAGTTTTACATGTAGTTGCAAATTAATGAGTTAGTTGACCTGTATTTGCAAATTATTGAGAGTTAGTTTTACATGTAGATGCAAATTAATGAGAGTTAGTTGACATGTAGTTAATTTACTTATAGTTAGTAGAATGTCTAAGAGGACTATCAAAATAAAGTGGAACCGACTTTCGAGGTACACAAAGCAGATACTTTCAAGAACATCCTGCAGAACAAAGAAAGTCATATAGGTTTAGAATGACCTGAGTTTGAGCTAATTCTCATTTTTGAGCGAACTATCCGTTTAAGTAACTATCCGTCTCCTCTTGTTTGTCTAGCAGAAAAAAACAAACTATCTTAAATCTGTATTTACTGATCTGAAAATCTGATGCACATTAGACCACCAAGTTTTGCAGATGACTTTACAGAATGCTGCACACTGTTTGGCTTCAAGCCTGTGTTAATGTGTTCATGTGTCTTTACTTTTTAGGCAAGTTCCTCTTCTCGCAAACCAGCTTGGTAAATACCCTCAGGTAACTACTACAGGGCCAACACAACTGAAACTACACTCAACATCATGGCCAAACTTTACAGGCTTTTGTGGGAAAATAAGCAGACTATTTTAGCAGTCCCAAAAAATTACAAGGTCATTCTGACACGTTCTTGTGTGGATGGGAATCTGAAATGAGTTTGACTATGCAAACACATCACTTTGCATGTACAGATGTCAAAAAGGCACAGAAACACCTGATTCAGGTGTGCATGCATCAAATGCTGAAAATGTGTACAAGGGCAAGGATATTCACAAGCATGCATGCAACAAACTGATGATCTACTGAGCGTTCCAGGAGTTGACACCAGATTTTTGGACTAGCATTGTAAAAATAATATAGTAACAAAGTTATTCTGTTTTTGTTTGATTGTATTCAAAATGTAGTTGGTTGGGTGCATTCAGCAAAAGTGGAGCATTGGGTAAAGTGATGCAAATTAGCTTAATGGTCGATTACCCTTTAAATCAAATCCAAGTCATTCTGAAAATGTTTCTCTAACATCATCCTAGTGGATGTGATCAAGCTTCAACATCTAACTCATATCAGCCTATGTGTTACCCTGGTCTTACATGGTGAATAACTGAACTATGCCGGTCAAGCTGAGGTGGTCGAGATTAACCTCGTACACCTTGATCAAGTTGATTAGGATTTCCACCTGTAATAAGTCAGCTACCAGGTTACAAAAACCAGCTTAAGCTAATATGATGTTTTTCCAGCAGTAATTTATCACTTTTCATATATGGAAATGTATTTAATATAGTAGTACTTAAATTGCAGCAAACATATTTTTAAATTCATTGTTTCACGTTTACTGATGACCTAAAAAGTGAAAGTCTATCACTGTCATATAGAAATTACATTAAATATTGTTTCAATACATTTACATTTAGGGGGGCTGTCGCATCAGAAATCCCTGAGAGCTTAATTATCCATAATAAATTTACCAAAAGTCTGTTCCTTTTTTGGATAATTCACTCTATTTAAAACAATAGAGTTCCAATCTGCAAATGTGAATGTAGATAAACTAGCTGTCAAGTTGTATAGGATCCAATGAAACCCCAAAACTGCATCCATCACTTACTGCAGTGCAATGAAGAAGAAGAAGAAGAAAAAACATCTGAAACATAATAAATCGTCTTACCACACTTGTATTGACCTGTTCTTCATTACCATCCATCACTGCATCATCAATGCATGTGGACCCTTGCGGAACAGGTTTATGTTGAGACTGCACCAATTGGGAGAGTGTCGGTTTGGAGCTCACGGTTCTTTTCAGCATCTGGATCTCCGCACCGAGCGACGCTGCTGCCGCGGCCGGCGTACCGACACTCTGCTCCGGCATGCCGCAGCGCGTCCTCCCGCTGTCACCGCCATCCAGGGCTGCGCTGGGCAGATTGGGTTGTGACGAAGAAATCGCTCGGTCCAAACCATTTGGACGTTTCTTTTTAAATATCCAAAACCCACTTTCTTGCTTTCTGTCTTTTTTGCCCAGTTTGGGGCTGCCAGTTAGTTTGGCTCTGCCGTGGAAGGATTTCCACAAGCCCCGCTGATGTTGATGGGACGGAGAAACATCCTCCATGTCCAGTTTCTCTTCCATATGATCTCTGCAGTTTGCTGCTGCGTCCCAGTCAGATGTTTCTGCGAGGTCAATGTTAAAAACATGCAAACCGATGCAAATGGCATTTACTTCAGTGTTGTGCTCAGCAGGACATGTGGAGCGTTACAACATGTTTGATGCGGAAGTAGAGTGATGGAGAGGCAAGTTTCTCCACACCACATCTGCAAACATTCATGGTTTTATAAAAAAGACAGTCCCCCAGCCTGTAATCCTCATCCACGCCCATTTTCTTTTTTAAAAAAGTTGCAGTTACCCATACTACATTAATAGCCTACTGCATGCCATGCAGAGGTGTTCCTGCCCGCCGAGCTTTTATTTAGGCTACATGCAATTCTGTTGAACTCCTTCTACGCCGTGGTATATGTTGATCTGATAAGGCAAAGAATGTGCACATGCAAATATGTGTTTTACCACAAAATGAACCTGCGACTGCCGCATTACGCACAGTTTACTTGCACAGCTTGTTGGTATTCAGTTCGCTTTTTTGAACTAGAGTAGACCTCAAGTGAACAAATCGTTCTCGTTCACATTCAGCCTTTAAAGAACCAATTGTACTCGAATGCGGGTCGTGGATGGAAGATTTTGGTTGGACCTACCGAACGAATACGCCCTCTTTGTTGGGTATGAGTCTAAACGCGTTCGTGAATGAACTAATGAACACGCTCGAGGGGATTTTCTGCTGTAAACATTTTGTGAAATCGCAAGTAAACAAACTTAATGGTAAAATGATAGGCTCATTTTGCTTTGTTGTAATTTGTGAGGTAAACACGTGTGATAAATAAAATATTTCTGGAGTTTCTTAGTAGATTTTTTAAAGGTGATAAAGAGGATCTTTTCGTCGACTGAGAAACCAAAGACTGTTACTGAGTTTTTGAAATGAGCGCATGCGTAAGAACAACCCCCCTTCCTTTCGAAGGAACGTCTCCCAAAATTCGTGCACGAGTATTGGAACACGAGCG
The DNA here is from genome assembly GCF_018812025.1 of Megalobrama amblycephala. NCBI lineage: Eukaryota > Metazoa > Chordata > Actinopteri > Cypriniformes > Xenocyprididae > Megalobrama > Megalobrama amblycephala. The sequence continues at coordinate 56,958,956 of NC_063045.1, forward strand.
TTTACCACCGGCATTCGCTGTGTCGTGTTAGTGAATTCATTATGTTGGACTCACCGCAGGTAACTCATAATCTGCAGTTGTTACTCCTGTCTCCTGACAAAAACATTGCATGCGGCGCCTGTGGAGTGTGGAAAGTTACTGGAGCGCGCAGCCGCGCTCGTCTCTCACAAGGAACGTCATGGCAGTGATTGACAAGCCAGAGGGCCAATCGTTTACGCGATGATTGCGTAAACGATTGGCTGATGTTTTTAAGGCCCTTCCTTGTGCACAGATGATGTATATTAATATTATTCCTTTCAGTGCACCTAATAAATAGTCTTTTATCAGTTAGTAAAGACAGTTTCAAGTAATATTGCAAAAATGTATAAAACAAAACATTCTCTTTAGCACCTTTAATACCGTTTCAGTCGACTTTAACGAATCCTCGAGTGAATCGTTGTCTCACTGAACAAATCTTTCGAAAGATTCGAGTCACTGGGATGATTCAAAACCATTTTAGTTTCAAGCATTTTAGTTTCAACGTACTTTTAACTATACTTTCAAATTGATATATTTGAATACATGTACCAAAATAATATACCATGAAAAGTGAATATGGAAAATTAATGAGATTAAAAGGTTAGTTCAACCAAAAATGAAAATTATTACCCTCATGTTGTTCCACACCTGTAAGACCTTCATTCATCTCTGGAAAACAAATTAAGATATTTTTGATAAAATCTGATGGCTCAGTGAGGCCTCCATTGCCAGCAAGATAATTAACCCTTTCAGAAGCCCAGAAAGCTACTAAAGACATATTTAAAACAGTTCATATGAGGGTTCAACCTTAATGTTATGAAGCGACGAGAATACATTTTGTGTACCAAAAAAACAAAATAACAACTTTTTTTTAGTAAACAAGGCTTTGTTACGTCATAAGTGTTTCGAAACGTTTCGAAATTTCAGTGGTTCATGTGATTTTGGGAGTTTGATACACACTCCAAACCACTGATTCAAAACAAAAGATTCATAAAGCTTCAAAGCTTCATGAAGCAGTGTTTTGAAATCGCTTATCGCTAGATGTTGTTGAATAAAGTCATTATTTCATTTTTTTGGCACACAAAAAGTATTCTCGTTGCTTCATAACATTAAGGTTGAACCACTGTAGTCACATGAACTGTTTTAAATATGTCTTTAGTAGCTTTCTGGGCATTGAAAGTGTTATTTATCTTGCTGTCTATAGAGGCCTCACAGAGCCATCTTTTTTTCTTTCTTTTTTTATCTTTATTTGTGTTACGAAGATGAATGAAGGTCTTATGGGTGTAGAACGACATAAGGGTGAGTAATTAAAGACAGATTTTTCATTTTTGAACTAACCGTTTAAATGATATAGGGGAGAGTGGGCTGATTTGAGTCTTTGGAGAAGTTGAAGCCACTCCTTGTTTCTAGGCACCCATAAACAAAATTATTTGACTATTTGAAGAGTCATCTATTTTACTCACCCTGTGATGGAGAGCGGCTCATGAAATAATTGGCAACTACATTTATTTGTTTGTTTGTTTGTTTTGCTTATGTTCAAGGACTATGTGCTTCTTGTGTCTGACTGTTAGTATGAGGTTAGCTGTAAACTGCTGGATTATACAAGTTTGTTCGGTTAATACTTCTAAGAAGTCATTCATCCATCCATTCCATTATCCAAACCACTTTATCCTTACTAGGTTTGTGGGGAGTTAAAGCGGTCAAACACTCTGTATGGATGGCTAGTCCATCACAAGGCTCACATGCAAATTTTAAGAAGTCATTTGTTATTGACTTTCTCTAATCAATGGCACAATCTACCCCATGTGGCTAAGCCAAGAGACCACTTACTTATTTTTTAGATTCAGAGTGATAGCCAAAGATCACATCCTGAAATGTATGTATATATTTTAGTTGGACACATTACTGTCATACGCTCATTTTAAAGACACTGCAACTAAAAACCGTCTCAACTCATCCTGCTCTCCCCCTAATGAGCAATCTAAAAAACATTTAACAATGATGAAAAGATGTACAGATCAGACAGGCTCTACCACAGAGGATGTGTTTATTTTTCAAAGGAATCATGAAATATGACAGATGGTGCATTTATCATGCTCATAGGAATAGCTTGAGTAAACACATACAGGCCATACAAATCAATATCTCAATGCATAAAACCAACAACAGGTGATATAAAATATGTCAGAGCCGTTTTGCTGATAAAGATTGTCTGATATCTATTTTTATTTGAAATATTATGAAAATGTTGGTGTTTTAGGGCTGGATCTTAAGTCTGTAACCTGAATTCTATGAAATTGATAAAAAGAATCAGGTTTTTATGTGCAATCGATAAAATAAAATAGACAAAAGGTTTGATCTGGGAAAATTCATACAGCAATCGTACAATAACTGAAGGGTGCCCTGATAAGGCCTTCAGAGACAAGTAAATTAATAAACAATGAAAAAAACAAAATTAAGGTTTAATACTACTGGTTAAAGTGTTTGCTATTATCTACAAACGTTGATACTTATTAACTGTGTAAACCTCGTTCAAAATTGAATGACTTTGTTGGTATAGCTGCTTCAAAAGTAGAAATTCACTCAAATAGTTAGTTTTCCACTCAGTGCTCGTTTTAAGCATATCGGCACAGGCGCACACGCTCACACACACCAATAGCTAAAAAGTATTTTAAAAAATGGGATAAAAACAGGTCACAAAAAAAAAAACAAGACAGAACATTTGCCATGTCTACTGTCAATAAAGCAGTCTCTGCCATGGAAACAGTCATACAGCATCACATGGACTGTACAAAGTGTGAAAACTAACAAATCACTAAATCTTTTAGCATTACTAAATATTTCAACTTGGAGCCTGGTTTTAAATATCAGGCTCAGAAGTAACCCTGTTAACCGCAGTGTTAGACACATGCATTCATATTTGTGTATTGTGTTTTAACATACAAATACATACATTATTTCTTTGACTACTGCATATCCTTCAGTGTGATGTTAAAGTGTTATGTGTCTGCTTGCAGACAAGCAGAAGTATAATCAGCCACTTCTGTGCAGGTTCGGCATTCACAGGTCCTGTTCATGCATCTGTTGTTGCATTTTTTGAAGCATCTCCTGCATCCTCCGCAACTGTAAGAGACAAAGTGAACAATATTAGGCAGAAATACAAAAATACAATTTTCCTGACTAGTTTTGTGCTCAGTGCCACATTTAAAAAGTTAGAGTTAGGGCATCATTTTAGCATCGATATTGCGACGTCAAGTATCGTAGTTGATCTGTGATCCGTACGGACCAGGCACCACGGTTCGAAATGTACGTGATTCTCAGATTAAAACTATCACAGAGCAAAAGTTTTAGGTCCTGTCAGTTTAAACACTCAAGCGATTTTAAACCATTTGAGTGCAAGACGACATGAAAAAGAACTCAATTCGGAACTCACACGCTGTTTTCGAACACCGAATTCTGTTCTCTACGACGTCTATTTGTGCTTGAACGGACACATACATGCAAAATTGTGTCAAAATGCTTTTCTCGGTGAGTATCCTCATAAACACAGTGAGTCGCTTATGGCTTACGTGAACGTAAACAATTGAGACGGAAAACGGATGCGTATCATTATATTGGATCCGTGCGTTCCGTTCGGTCATAAAGTGACAGAAGCCTAATATTCCTGCTGCAGTCAGAGTCATTAATGTTAATCAAACAACAAAATACAATGAGAAAATCACTTTTGTAGCATTAACAAAGAATAATTATACTTAATTTATACAGTGAAGACTATGCAGTGTTATTTTTACATTTGATTATTCAATTTCTGTATCTGAATATTGTTAGTCTTACCTAAAAAACACAAAGCTTCATTTATTTTATTTGTAAGTTTGTTCTGTTGTATTTATCTGTGCTTGTAATTTGTATATTTTCAGATGCACTTCACAAAATCACCTCAATCATTCTCTAGAATGATCGGTTCTTTCCAAATAGAGCTATTCAAGTCATCAGCTGAAATTCTTTTTATATCGCAATATATATCGCAGAAAAATGAAATATCGCAATGTCAGTTTTTTTCAATATCGTGCAGCCCTAGTTAGAGTTAAGAAATTAAATAATTAAGCAGAACAGCTGACCTCTTCATCCTTCATCTTTATCAGCTTTTCTGTCTCTACGTCAGGGGTGGACAGTGGTAGTATCGGGATGGGACTCTCCACGCGATTATCCTGGGTCAGTTTGCTTATGAAAACAGAACAAGTGAACTCAATGGCAAAGCATCTTTTCCTAATATGTTTAGTAAGATATTTGGAAAAGCTATTGTGACTTACCTCGTCATTTGCTGTATGCACTGCGCCCTGTAGTTTTCATAGTGCACGTCACACGTGATGTCTTTCAGGTCGTGCATGTGTGAGCGAATCAACATGGTCCTCAGCTTGACGAAATCACAATGGGACTGATTCTCCACTGTGATAAAAAAGTATGCACACAAATCTGCTTTACTAGTCTTAATTTCTACGCATGCATACTTATCGGTACAGAGTTTGAATCATGTAAAATTTAGATATTCAAGCACAGATCTGTACTGACCTTCCACAATGCCCCATGGGTAAAGTCTCCCTCTCACCCGCTGACCTTTGACCTCCACTATCGTGTTGCTTCCAATCACAGCAAATGGAGTGCTCTCCTAAAAGCACAAAACATAGAGATTTATATTTCTTACTTCTGAGTTTTAATACTTTTAAAAAATATTAAAAAAACCTAATGACAAAAACACTTTTTTTCGCAATTGCAAGTTTTCATCGTGCAATTCAGACTTTTTTCTCATAATTTTGAGATATAAACAATTGCGAGTTATAAAATCAGAATTGCATGATATAAACTCACAATGGTGTATTATAAAGTTAGAATTGTGAGATATAAACTTGCAATTCTGACTTTTTTAGAATTGTGAGCTTATATCTCACAATTCTGACATTATAACTTGCAATTGCAAGTTTATATAATGCAATTCTGACTTTATAACTCGCAAGTTACCTTTTTTATTTTTATTTCATGGTGGAAAAAAATAAGTTTTAAATAGTCGTCAATAGAGAAAGTTTTTCTTTTTTGATTATTTTCTGCAAAATGTGCCAGAGGTGTAGTTACAGCATCTACCAGCAGGGGTTAACTGGATCAAACTAACCAACCAGCTTTGTTTCACTCATTATTACACAGAACTGTTTTCTTGTAATTGTAAGAATTTTTATTATTTTTCTTATGCCTTAAAACTGATTGGGCAGCCCAAACCGTAAGGCCGAGAGACTTGAAACTTTGTCAGATGGTAGTAGACTTGCTCGCTACTCAGATACCCGGACTCGTCCAAATCGGCCTATAGGTGGAGCTACAGCGATCAAAAACGCAAAATCGCGATTTAATTTCCGCCAGGAAAAATTTTCCACCATTTTGAATTTTGTCCAAAACCTCCTTTTGCGAGCTAGTACTAGGTTTTTCGCCCGACCGGAACCAAACCAGTGCAGAAAGATTCTCTGGAGTCTGAATATCAAAAGTTATCAAAAAAAAAGTTGAAATTTCGATTCATGGTCACTAAGGGGCGCAAAAACTTTCCAAAATGAGATATATGAACGAAATGAGATATTTTCACCAAACTTGGTACACATGTGTAGGGGCTCAATCTTTGGTCACGATAAAATCACGTCGATTGGACACTAGGTGGTGCTATGACTTAAAGTATCTTTGGCGTATTTCGAAAAACTTGGCTGCCATCGGCCAATGAGGTTTGAGCACCTATTAGACAAGGTTAATGCAGACCGATCGGAATGAAACTAGGTGGGCATGATCGACTCATGGGCCTAGAGGTCTGTAAGAATTTTGAAAGAAATCGGCCACTAGTTGGCACTAATGAGATTTTACGCCTCTGTAATCATGTAGTGTTTCACAAATCCACACAATATGCATATCATTTGATAGATCTCCTCATTCTGAACAACTTTGCCTCAAGAACCAATGCTGTCAATCAAATTGTTCATTAATTATTCGCAAATATGTGAAAAAACTACTTTTGCAAACTAGTCCTAGGTATTTTGCCTGATCGGAACCAAACCAGCGCAGGACAATTCTCTGGACTCTCTAGATCAATAATTATCAAAAAAAACAAACCTTTGGGTAAAGGGTAACAGGGTCATTTAGAAAATGGGTGTGGCTAGATAGACCCAAAAGCCTATAAATCCTAAAAGAAAACTCAGAACTTTACGGAATTAAGTGAGAACATGCAGCATGTGACTCTAAAGAAGCATGCCAACTTTTATGGAGATAGGTGGCGCTATAACTGTTAAAAAGCTTTACAAACCATATATTTTCAATGGTAAATTGTCTGTTTTGGCTAAAAATTGTCTGTTCCTTCAATAATTTAAGTGGGTATACGCTTGCTAAATAAAACATAATATATTTTTACACATTTGTGCTTAAAAGACTTAAATGCTTGAACCCCGATAAATGCTGCTTGCAATTTTCAGCATCATTACTCCAGTCTTCAGTGTCACATAATCCTTCAGAAATCATTTAATATGCTGATTTGCTGCTCAAGAAACATTTCTTATTATTATCAGTGTTGCTTAATATTTTTGTGGAAACCGTGATACATTTTTGAACCCCTTGAGGGAGGCAGCTCTCTTAGTCAAACAATAATGGTTTTAATCTGGCATGGACCTTATAAATGTCACCCTTGGATGGAACAGAAAACATCATTTTTCATGTCTTGAGTCATTAAGTACTCAAGCATCCATTTATGAATCATAATACCGACCTTCAGCTCTCGGTCCTGTTGCTTGAACTCCTCGTCCTCATCGGAATCACAGTCTGGGAACTGGTACACTTTGATTCCGAACTTCTCGATCTCCTCCCTCACCTTGAGTAGAAGGATAAAAAACATTCGTTACGTCAGAAGCCTTGACACGATCAAGCAAGGGCACGGTGTGCGTATGAATGTGAACAGAGCGTGTGCATGTATAAACAGACTGAGGTTGAGGTGGATCGGCTTTACCCTGTCCTTCATCTTCCTCATCTCCGCTGGCGTCAGACAGTCAGCCTTGGAAATGAGTGGAACCACGTTCACCTTGTCCTGCAGTGCCTTCATAAACTCCACGTCCACGGGCCGCAGCCTGAGAGGAGAGCAGAGAGAGTGAGTGGGCTTATGCGGTCTGAGATGCTTTATTTAGTTTGCTTTCAAAAACGAGGCATTTACACTACTGTTCAAAGGTTTGGGGTCGGTAAGATTTTTTAATGTTTATGAAAACTCATGTCTCTCATTCTCACAGTAAAATACAGTAAAAACAGAACTATTATGAAATATCATTACAATTTAAAATAACTAAATATCTGAGTAATTCCTGTGATCAAAGCTGAATTTTCAGCATCATTACTCCAGTCTCCAATGTCACATGATCCTTCAGAAATCATTCTAATATGATGATTTGCTGCTCAAGAAACATTTATTATTATTATCAGTGTTGACAACAAATGTGCTGCTTTGTATTTGAGTTCAAAAGAACAGCATTTATTTGAAATATAATTTTTTAAAGATTATAAATGTCTTTACAGTCACTTGATTAATTTAATGCATCCTTGCTGAATAAAAGTATTCATTTCTTTAAAAAAAATTCTTACTGACCCCAAATTTTTTAATGGTAGTGTATATTTAAATTCATCGATCGTAATAGAGATTGATTTACAGTAGTGTTCACAACACAAATATATATATATATTAGGGCTGTCAAGCGATAACATTTTTTATCTAATTATTCGCAAATTAATCACACATCAAATTTGGTGGAGAAATTACTTCCAAAAGACAATTTAAAGTCATTATTGTGTAAAGCATCAAATAGACATTACAAAAACAAAAAAGAAAGCTCCAGAAAGAAAATGTTTTGGGTGAACTATCCCTTTAATGTTTTTTTTTTAAATATTACTAGTATTAATAGGGAAATATGATTTTTTTTAATGAAATGTTACTCTAAATAAGAATCTAAAACCGCTAGTAGGTGGCAGTAAATGTCTTAATGAGTGAGTCATTGAGTCAGTGATTCATTCATTAGATTCGTTCAAATGACTGATTCATTCAGGAGTGAAGAAAATGGTTCTCTTTATGAATGGTCCATTGAATCATTGGTTCACCCAATTTTTTTCAAAACGCGGATTCAGAAATGAAACGCTGCTGTGTTTTTATACTTTCGTTGAGCAAAACAGACACTATTTTGTCTAAAATAACACAATATTAATTTCTTATTTATTGAACTGCTGCATAAAATCAGTATCACATTTGCACTCGTGCTTCTGGACAGAAAAACAGAACTTGTGTGATATTGCGCTTGTTACTCATGTGATATAACTTAACTATATCATATAATGTAAATATTAGACAAAAACTCAAACAGGGGCATTTCTGTCCCATATCTTGAATTTTAGGAACTTTCTAACTATATTCTATAGGCTCCATCACACAGTGAGTTGTTGCCCTGCATCAGCATAATTGTCATCAATCAACTGTATGAAATGTCAGATGACCTACATAGGGCAGGGCAAGTGCGTTAAATGTGTTAATAATTTTAACGTGTTATTTTTTACCGTAGTTAATTAATCTAGTTAACATGTTAAATCAATAGCCCTAATAGAGAGTCAGGGATGTATTACCCATGGCCAAATGGAGGGATGAAGTATAAGCAGCAGTGGACACGATTATCCTGGATGTTCTTCCTGTTCAAGCCGCTTTCATCCCGAAAATACTGTTCAAACTGCTGGTCAATATAATCAGTAATGGCCTTCCAGCTGAGGATTAAGACGAAAGAGTCTGATTAGCAGAAAAACTACCAATAATTTACTTAACAAATCTGAGGTAAACTTTAAGTACATACCTCTCCGTATTATTGACAGCGTCTCCAAAACCTGGTGTGTCTACAATGGTCAGTTTCAGCTTGACGCCCTTCTCCTCAATGTCAACGGTGTGTTTGATGATCTCCACAGTCTGATTAATGCGCTCTAATCAACAAAACATGTATTTTAGGAAGGAAATATGTGTCTTTTAGATGACACTATGTAAATTGCAGTAAAATCTGAGAGCATGGGAGCAGAAATACACCTTCAGCATTCAGTAGTTTCCTGTCCTTGTACAGATCTGTGAGGAACAAGCTGTTGATCAGGGTGGACTTTCCAAGACCAGACTCCCCTGAAAAAAGGGGAGTTTAAAGAAATACACTTAGTGCACTGGTTTTCAAACTGTGGTCCAGGGACTCCCAGGGAGTGCTAGGAGGTCCATGGAAAAGTCTAAAGAAAAACTGTAAAAATGTAAAAATAAATAAATAATTTAAAAAATAAGATTAAACGAAATAAATAAATGAACTAAATAAAATATATATATGTCTATGTGGTGTCTATGTAGATCCTTTAAGACAAACCATGTGCAAATTCATAAACATATATGGCGAAACTAAACCAGTATTTCCACTTGCCATTGTGCAGTGTTTACTACTGTAAAGTTGACCTCGTGGATCTCTGAGCTGGTGTGCGTGAGTGGAGGCGGAGCTAATTTGCATATTCATGATTCCACATATACTAAATGAAGCAAGGGTGTCGAGTTACATTCAAACTATTTTAAGGCATGAAGAACTTTTTTCACAAGAAAAAACTTTTACATATGTCATTTTGGTGATCAAAAATTAGTTTTAAGTGATAAAATTATTGACTACAGGGGGACTTTAATATTTTGAGTTTTATTTTTATATTTTTAGAGTTCATTTTATTTCAAATTTTAGTATTTTTCTTCATTTTTTTTATTTCTGTTTAGCTTTTAATTTATATTTATTTCCGTTTAGTCATTTTAATAATTGAACTTTAACTTATTTTATTTTAAGTGAACGTTTTTCAAGTTTTTTGAAGTCAGCATGAAACGAAAGTTGCAATAATCTCCATTGTGACGTATATCCGAGTGAAACGGCTTCTCGAATGAATAAAAAATGTAGGGCGGGACTTGATTTTGTCTATCAGGAACTGATTGGATCATTGGATGGTTGTGGTTTGCTATTGGTCGATCTCATGTGAGTGACAGGTTGCCCCGCCCTCACACCAGTGAACATCAGAGAATAGATGTCGCTGCAAGAGGAAGTGGAAGTTACAGTATTTTGAACATTACGAGGGCACATGAATTAAAAAACTAAATAAATAATGATGTGCACGGGTAAATAATTTATAATAAATACTGCAATATTCCATAAAATTTATGAATATGTTGATTTCATGGTGACATTAAGTTTTTCATCTAATATTTATGTTTTATTTCAGCTTTGTTTCAGTTAAAGTCATTTTTGCTTTAGTTCACAATAACAACACTAGTGATAAGGAAACTCACCTGCCACCATGAGTGTGAAATCAAAACCTTTTTTGACCGACTTCCTGTGGACCTGGTTTGGGAGGGTGGCGAAGCCGACATACTCTTTTTCCTGAAAGATTGGATTACAATGGCATCATTTAATAATACAGTGCTAATACTACCACATTCATTTCCATATCAAAACAACTGTACAGTATGCAAAAAGCGGACATCGGCAAGCCAAATCATGTGATAGCTGAAGGGATAAAAATGAATCCAAGTGCCCCACCCCCAGCCTTCACAGCCAGCCTGATGTATGCCACACTCGCTACATTACTAGGGCAATCCCAGAATTCCTGCCATGTTTCATTGTGCTTAGAGAGTCTATGCGGGAGCGGTCATGCCTGAAGGCCTCACAGTCCATATTTACAATATTACATAATTTATCCTATTATATAAAACCTTTTTGCAGTCATATACAATCATTATGCTTGGTTTGCATCACTAATATGCAAAATTTGCCCTGTTTATTGGTCCAATTAATCTCAGAGAGCATGCAAATCTGTAGGAAAGGAATGGTTTTACCTGCTGTGCAGGACTGAATGAAACTAAAACACAAATACATTAAGATACAATAGACTCTCCTGCTTGACTTCATCTCCAGGATTGTTTGGCCCGTCTGGGAATCTCACTAAGTGTGAGAGGTTTATCCTCACCTAAGGCCATGGATATTGGATTTTGCTTTCACGCACAGCTGGCGACAGTCTCAGTCACCGGAAACCATGTGCATGCAATCGTGGGCGTTCACAGAGAAACAACACAAGAAATGAATCGGATGTTTCCTAGCAGAAAGAGGCATTAGCGTTATTTTCATCAGTCGTCCCCCAGATTGACTGACAGTTCGCCCTCAGGCAGACGTACGGAGAGCCAAGTGTACATTTAGACATTTTCTAAGCCAGTGCACAGCAAGCCACATGAACATCAGCTGAACATGAACATTTATCATGTTTTCTAAGATTCGAAGAAGAATATGAAATCAGAAAATACCACCTCATTACAAAAATGAAAAAAGGCCTATAGTAAATTATGAATTTTGAAAATTCTGAAAAAATGTACCCATGTAGGCCTAGTTCTAATTATAAACATCCTTATTTGCATTGTGACATTATTTCTCTTACATTTAAGCACATATCTCCCCCAATTCTCATGCGCGTCACATGCGACGCGACGCGATAAAAGGTAGCCTATTGGTAGGAGTTTTTGTACTAACCTGGAACAACAACACAAAGTATGTCAGTGATAATCTCAGGTACTGTTTATGTGCTTTATTTAATGTTAAAGCATCTAATTTCTAAGTTTGAATATTATTTTGTGTGTTTTTTATAGGCTACTGAAAGCAAAATAATTCACCTCAGATCTTCAAACTAAATAAAAGGATACAATAATGCTCAAACTGTCAACACACTGTGAACAGACAAGTGTATTCTATGACAAAGATTGTTCAGTAACTCAATATGTATTTTTAATAATGTTAAAATGAAGTGTAATATTCATGAATTTGATTATGTACTTATTCATTTCTTTGGAGAGTTTGCCGAGATCCCGCCCACGCGCTCTTCTGATTGGCTGTGGTTTTTGATTGACTTTATCGCGTCTGGTGTGGACAGACAAATTGTTTAAATCGTATCGCATAGCGTCTGTTTTAGTGTCACAATGCAAATAATCTAGTTTGCAATAAAATATAATTCATTTTCTTTCAGCAAAATGCAATTGATTACTTTTCTTTTGGGTGTTGGAGGTGGAATATGGCCTGTCTCTGAGATTCACACATAGCCTATATAATTAAAAATAGTTAATGTAATTAGATTCAGCGACGTTTAATGAAAACTTTAAGACAGTAGCTGATGGAATCGTCCTCATTGTTCTCAAATGATGCAATGGATGCAGTTCTCCTGCTGCTTTACAGTGAGGATGAAATGTGGGACACTGAAAGCAGGCAGTGAGGATTAGTTTCATGCATCTCTAAAAATGGACTGCATCCATGAATTTGATGGAAGAGACATTTGCAACCCTTAAACGCCTTATCGAATATACAGAATATGATATTTAGTGTTCATTATTACTCTCCTAACCAAACAGATGTAGATGGAAGCTTTAAGTGATGCAGGACCGTTATATGGCTCTATTCATAGCAATGTCCCAGAAATATGTGCAGCATGCTCACAGATGTGGATCAGCTCATAGAAATGCAGCACACTATTTATATAGATGATTACAGACAATAAAGCACGCTTACCTCTGCATCCTCTGTTGGGTGATGTGAGACGCCCGCAGCAGGTGAAGGATGCAGACGCCCATTCAAGCGTTGAGAAATCCACAACGATTGATGCAAACAAACAAATTACATTTCCGTTATTAAATCTTGCTGTTATTTCAGCCACATACCGTTAATTCATCACCTATCTTACCTGATTTCACCGTCCGGCTCTTGTACCTGGCGCTGCTCGTCATCCCGACCGCTCTTGGAACGCGAAATTCCAAATCGTAGTATGGAGAAGGCTTGCTCATTAATAATCATTAGCCCAGCCTTCTCTATTGGACGGTCATAAATGAATTATTAATTATAGTCTGCTGCTATTGGATGGCAACCGCTCAACGGCAGCATTGCGTAATTAATATTCATTAGTAGAGATTTAGCCGTAGAAGGATTCGATTTTTTTCGATTTGAGAAACAGCTGGAATAAATATGATGCTGCCGGATGTGGAGGGAAACGATCTTCTAATTAGCAAAACTATTTTTTATGTGGTTTGTCTTCAAATAGGGCCTACTATTTGCAAATTCCTTTCTATTGATAGGCTAATATAAAAATGATAATAAATCCATATTTACATTTAAAAAAAGACGATTTATAAATCCTTGGTGACCGTCCAATAGAAAAGGCTGGGCTAATGAATATTAATGAGCAAGCCTTCTCCATACTACGATTTGGAATTTCGCGTTCCGAGAGCGGATGTTTATGTATTAATAAATAAACAGACAGTAATACTGTCGATCTACACCTCCAAACTGACCAATAATTCGACATACCTAGTGTTAGCTACTGTATTTAATTCTTTAGTTAAAACATAGAATAATAATAATACAAAAATAAACAATTATTCCTTCTTTAAAGCATTTGCCAATTTCTTTATTAATCAAATATTTTTATGTATTTATTTTTATTTAAATTTACGCAATTATCTGTTAATTTTGAATTAATATATTGTAAAATTATAGATTATTTGTGGTTCTCCAAGTCTTATATATACAGTTCTGATGTTGTTTCAACACAGGGACGCATGGTGGCAGTATAACGTCATATCCAGGTTCGACTCGTACTCCATAATGGTTTGAATGGATGCATGCGAGACAGCCTTTGAGTGCTCAAATGGACCATTATAGGTCATGTATGTATTCTCATGTATTGTGATTTTCTCAGAGGACAGCGTGGAAAGGAAGATGTCTGGAGAGCAACACAATAGTGAGACCCTGCTCTGTAAATACTGCTCAGGAAACCCTGTGACAGGCTATAGAGAATTGTTCCTTTTTGTGTCAGAAACAGAGCGGTTTATTTACTCTAAAAACACCTCAAAGCCTGCTTAAATTAGGAACATGCTGACATTGTGACTTTGTTGGAGAAAAAATGAAGTAGGCCAGAGAATGAATGTGACCTGAATTCAAGAGAAATGTCCTCTGAACGATTGAAGTTTGAGGAAATATTGTTGATATATGTATGCCAATTTACATTGTATGCAGATTAGTCAGGATTTAGTCAAACTATACATTTAAAAAATATATATGATTCAGGGGGAGACTTTTCTTACATGTAAATCAGGCTAGATAATTTGATGGGATCAGGAAGGAGGGTCAGCACATTGTATGATTCACTGAAAGTTACACAGCCTCACATTGCTCATCTTTCTGTTGCTCTTCCATAACTCGAAAGACTTAAAGGAATAGGTCACTCAAAAATGAAAATTATCCTATAAATTAATCACCCTCAAGTCATCTTTTATGACTTTCCCATCGTTTTAATGGCATTGAAGTTTTTGAAGATCCAAAAAGCGCATCCATCCTTCTGAAGTGAAGCGATGCGTTTTTGTAAGAAAAATATCAATATTTATAACTTTATAATCAGTGGCTTTCGGCCATCTGCACATTCATCATGAGAGAGTCGAATTCCAGCGAAAGAGTGACCTCTGACCGTGAGAGTAGATGAATGTCTTGACTAATTATAACCTATTTCACTATTGCATGATGTTTATTACATTAAGTGCACAAACAACATGCATGAAATATAAAATGAATGCCCATGTATTGCATAATAAAACAGTATGGTAACAGATATTGGACTTCTGTTTGCAGACTTACAGTGTTGAGCTGTACAACGATTATAGTTTTCTGTTGATGAATGTATCCAAACAGTTGCTCACCTGTCTAATAAAACACATAATATATTAAAGCGTCTTTCGGAAATTGAGGGTAACGTCTGTGTTCTGGTTAAAATTGCTTATTTCTCTGGATTTAAACATTCTTGGAAACATTTGGGATAACGTAAGTGTAAGTTCACAAAATATATAACATTGTTCTAGTGATTCTTGGATATTTTAATCCAAAAATCTTACATATTGTGCCTTTAAGAGAATAGCATTTATTTGAAATAGAAAAATCTTTTGTATATAAATGTCTTTATTGTCAACTTTATGCATACTTTTTAAATAAATTAACATACTGTATGAATTTCTAGCCAACAAAAACGTTTTGAATGGTATGCATTATGAAAAAGTGTGAAATTCATAAGCATTGTGGATTTCATCTGTTGTTGCAATGAAGTCTTATCAGACCAGACATTTGCATATAGCTTTAAAGGTGCCCTAGAATCAAAAATTGAATTTACCTCGGCATAGTTGAATATCAAGAGTTCAGTACATGGAAAAGACATACACTGAGTTTCAAACTCCATTGCTTCCTCCTTCTTATGTAAATCTCATTTGTTTAAAAGACCTCCGAAAAACAGGCGAATCTCAACATAACACCGACTGTTACGTAACAGTGGGGATCATTAATATGTATGACCCCAATATTTGCATATGCCAGTCCATGTTCAAGGCATTACACAAGGGCAGCCAGTATTAATGTCTGTATCTGTGCACAGCTGAATCATCAGACTAGGTAAGCAAGCAAGGACAATAGCGAAAAATGGCAGATGGAGCAATAACAACTGACATGATCCATGATAACATGATATTTTTAGTGATATTTGTGAATTGTCTTTCTAAATGTTTCGTTAGCATGTTGCTAATGTACTGTTAAATGTGGTTAAAGTTACCATCGATTCTTACTGTATTCACGGAGACAAGAGAGCCGTCGCTATTTTCATTTTTAACACTTGCAGTCTGTATAATGCATAAACACATCTTCATTCTTTATAAAACTGAGCGTGATTTAAAGGGGCCGCCCGCTGAATCGGTGCATAGTTAATGATGCCCCAAAATAGGCAGTTAAAAAAATCATTTAAAAAAACCTACGGGGTATTTTGAGCTGAAACTTCACAGACACATTCACGGGACACCTTAGACTTATATTACATCTTGTAAAAACTGGTTCTAGGGCACCTTTAATTGACCTAAAGTTAAGAGTCAAACATGTTTATCTGTTATAATTTTCAGTGGCGCCAGAGTTAGCCCCATAAAGCATACTGAAAAACGAGAGACACAACTAAACGATCTGTGGTGTGTAATCAGCTCATTATCCTCAGAGTTTCTGTTGTGTTATTGGTCTGACGAAAGCTGATAGTTATAAACAATGGTGCAACAAAACAAAAACATCATAAACACAGAGAGGCAGCGCTCCTCACAATCACTCATGCGACCACACAAGCGCAGGGGCAAACCGGAGGAAAACAATGATGGGAAAATCCTGTAGAAACAGTGAAATAATCCAGCTGCTCACCACAGTCACCTTCCTGTGCTTCAGTGCTGGTTAGACAGCAGCCAAACAATTAATGCGGCACGCTGCAATTACCAAGCCTCTGTTCTCTGCACATCTGAACAATCACAGCCCAGCTATTTGGCAATCACACAAGCATTGTTGTTGTATTTTCATTCTTCAATAGCCTCGCTAATTTACAGTTCAGTTTCTTAATTGAAATCATGGCTCTGATGTCATCATGCTTTTCCTCTATTTCATCCCAGTGTTTACAAACAGTTTCTCTTTCCCTGGAACTAATGCCATTGCTGCCAAGCTTTGTTGCATACGCTTTCTGGTCTACACTGACCTGCGCATATGATCCGCTCTGTGCTCACGTGTCTCTGGACCAGAGCAGGCTGTGTGCACTGTGGTTCGCGTGGCACTAACGTGAAACCAGACTTCGTTCGAATCAACGGAAACCATATTTACACTGTCTTAATCATTCCCTATCTCCTATACAGTCCACTATGTGCCATTCACCATGTAGAAATAGCAATTGTGTGAACAAGAGACCGATTTTAGCTGTAGCTTCAGAGTCTATTTGAGTGAACTCATTTATCACAGCACCACAAAGCTATCATATGACTTCAGAAGAAATAGAATATAGTGCATGAACCATACAGACTACTTTTATGATACTTGAATGATGCTTTTACAATGTAGGGAGTGGCACGCTTTGGTTGGACAGAAGATCTAATGAGAAGCTGAAGTCATCAGTGATGTCATGAAAATCCGTGATCCATTTTAGTGGAAGTGAGAGACTAAGTTTTTAAATGCGAATTTTATCATTATTTGGAACACACCAATTATTTGTAACCTTAAGGCTAACATATTCATACTAAAAGATAAAAAACTTACATTTGGTTTCAGGGGGACTTTAGTGATAATGGCGTAGAGAAAAAATATCGTTGGAATCAGGTGTGCATAATTATTAGGCAGGTTTTCTTTTACAGATTAAATGAGCCAAAAAATAGATTTAACTCAGACTGAAAAGTCCAAAATTTTTAAATGCCCATGAGAAGGACGCAATTCTAATGCAATAGGTGAATAAGTTATAAATAAATTAAGGTGAATATTTAAGTGTGAAACCATCAACCTTTAGTCTCCAGAGCCACCATTTTCCAGAACTGCAACCTACCTGGAGTCTCCAGAAGTGCAAGGTGTCAGGATCTCAGAGACGGTTAGGTAAAGAATCTTAAAAAATGACCCTGACTTAAAGGATTAGTTCACTTTCAAATAAAATTTCCTGATAATTTACTCACCCCCATGTCATACAAGATGTCCATATCCTTCTTTCTTCAGTCGAAAAGAAATTAAGGTTTTTGATAAAAACATTCTTGGATTTTTCTCCATATAGTGGACTTCAATTGGCCCCAAATGGTTGAAGGTCAAAATTAGGTCATCATGCTTTCCCTCTGTTTCATCCAAGTATTTACGAACAGTTTCTGTTTCCCTGGAACTAAGGCCATTGCTGCCAAGCTTTGTTGCAATTCATCAAAAATGTTTAAAAATGTTCATCTTTTAAACATATATCTCTAGATATGGCTCGAGACCCTCAAGGCCCGTTCACAACAAGAACGATAACTATAAGAACTTTATTAGCGTATACACTAACACTACACTAACGCAGATATATTTCATAATCCTGAAATATAAAAAAAAAAAAAGGAGGAGCTGTTCGATATGTCCCGATGCGGGCTTATAATAAATAGGACGTCTATTTATTATAAGCCCGTATCGGGACATATCGAACAGCTCCTCCCCTTTTTTTAAATATTTCAGGATTTTTCTCCATATAGTGGACTTCAATTGGCCCCAAATGGTTGAAGGTCAAAATTATAGTTTCAGTGCAGCTTCAAAGGGCTTTAAAGTATACCAGATGAGGAATAAGGGTCCTTCCCTATACGGAAAAAATGGAACTGATGCCGCGTTTGAATAGTTTAATAGGGAAGGTATAGGACATACAGTGCAAGCTTTTTAAAGAATACGGAAGGCGGAAGGCGGAAGCACTTGCGAGGCGATCATTTGTGTTTATAAAGTATATACATTTTTAATTTTTTTTAGAAAATGGCCGATCGTTTCTCTTATTCCTTGTCTGGGATCGTTTAAAGCCCTTTGAAGCTGCGCTGAAACTGTAATTTTGACCTTCAACTATTGACAATTGAAGTCCACTATAACAATCCTGGAATGTTTTCATCGAAAATCTTAATTTCTTTTTGACTGAAGAAAGAAGGACATGGACTTCTTGGATGACATGGGGGTGAGTAAATTATCAGGAAATTTTTATTTGAAAGTGAACTAATCCTTTAAGAAGAATCACAAGCTGTGATTCTTGAAGTGTTGTCAAATACATTACAAATACTGTTTTTTTATAGGCTTTATAGACAGATTGAGAGTGACTCTTGAAGGACCAGCACCACATCTTCTTGTACCACTGTTTGAAGAATTTATCTTCCAGAATCTGGCAGTAAGTTTTGGGAGTTCATTTTTAGTCCATCTCTGCAAAACGGACTAAAAATTAACTCCCAAAACTTACTGCCACTGTCCAATCACTGTCCAATGGTCATGGCTTAACTGCAATTTCTAGTGTTGCATTATTGCATCCTTCTCATGGGCATTTAAATTTTGTTGGGACTTTTCAGTCTGAGTTAAATCTATTTTTTGGCTCATTTTATCTGTAAAAGACAACCTGCCTAATAATTATGCACACCTGAATATAAGGCGTTTTTCATTTTCAGCCTTCATGAGCAATTATGTATCACTTGATCACAATGATTAAATACAAAATTAATAGTAGTTATTAAGATTAATGTGGTTTGGAATTGGTAAGATGTGCCTGGGGAAAAAAAACATGATCAGAAAATCAACTTTCCTAATAATTCTGCACACACTTTATAGTTATCATTCTTGGTGTGAACGGACCATACATCTTTTTTGTCTCTCATTTTATTGTTTAAAGGTATTACATTTACAGTTGCTCAGTGAAATTTCGCAGAAGAAATGTAGTCATTGCACTTGAATCCACATGTTTGTGCTTTGCGTGATAGCGAAAAAGTTCTCCCACACAGATTTCACTCATTTTCAAGTTCCCAAATTCACCACCAGAGCCGCAGCTAGGGTATCAAAATCGTGTTCTGGGGGTGGGGGGGAGTTTGGGTTTGGTGAGCAAGAAAATGCCACAACCATGTACAATGTTGCAAATATTATGAAAAGGTAATGTGAGGGGCTATACAGTTCCTTTATGACTGTACAGGAAGTGGCCTCAGTCTTAAAAGATGACGAGTGATCTCAAGATTGATAGGGAAAATGGCTCCGGAAGTTTGAAGGAAACAGTGAGTCAGATGAGTGCATTTTCACCGCTATGAGGGGGCCAGTAAGAACCAGTTTGCCCTGGGGGTATAAATGAGGAATTCCCAGCAAAATATTGGATTAAATGTTGGTCATACTGGTACAATGACCAGGGCCGTAGCTAAAATCATGTTCTGAGGCAGGGAGCGGGTGGACATCATGGAACCTGGTAGCTGTGAATACTAATAAGCTCCACACAAAACATATGGACTTGTGCCAGTTGCAGTGACGCCGAGGCACCTTATTTGTTTCTGTTTAGAACGCCTCAAAGTGCTCCAAGAAACACAACATACCACAGGATGGGCATGGAAGCTTTCTGAACGCTTCCTCCAATGGACAGCAACAACTGAGGCTCACAATAACTTTGCTTGGGAAACTGGCATCTCAGGAACACATAGGGTTTGTGTTACGCATCCATACAATGGCTCATTAAAGGTGGATCGAGCTCTGCACCACCTCGGTAAAGATGCCTGGCACATTGCAGGAAACGTTTATTGTTCTGTACAAGCTGTTTCCTTGTTTCTCTTCTCATGACGAACAACTGAAGCAAGGCGGGTGGGAGTTAAGGCAAACGTTACTTTCTGTTCATGTAAAACCCAGTTCAAACTGAAAGCTGGCAATGAATTGTTTACATAATGAAAAATAGTAACATTAGTTCAGAAATGTAAATGCTGGAATGTGAAATATGGTTATGAGTTAGTTAAGCCCTGCCAGAAAATATATATTTTATCAATTTTAAGTTTAATTGTATAGAAAATAGAATGAATACAATTGCGTTAACACATTTAATGTGATTGTGATGTTCTATAACAAAATGAACATCAAAAGTAGGTCTTTATAATCAAGAATTGCTTTAGACATTTTATTTAATTTACAAATTTGTAAGAAAACTAAATAAATTGAATAGTCAGCTTATCCAATTTCCGGCAAATTTAATTCCCTTTCTCCAGAAACTGCCACAACCATGTACAATGTACAACAATATTTTGAAAAGGTAATGTGAGGGGCTATACAGTTCCTTTATGACTGTACAGGAAGTGGCCTCAGTCTTAAAAAATGAAGAGTGATCTCACGATTGATAGGGAAAATGGCTCCGGAAATTTGAAGGAAACAGTGAGTCAGATGAGTGAATTTTCACCGCTGTAAGGGGGCCAGTAAGAACCAGTTTGCCCTGGGGACATAAATGAGTAAATCCCAGCAAATTATTGGATAAAACGGTGGTCATACTTGTACAATGTCTGCAAACACTGCTTTATATGAAGTACTTGACTCACAATTTCTTTCAGAAATGACAATATTAATGTACAAGATACAATCAGACCTGCTTCCTGGTGATAACTGGACATGGATATAAACTTCATTACTGCACTTGAGGAACACATTGTAAAACTCATTTTGTAATATAGCCAGTTTATAAACTGGAAATCATTAAAATGACTCATGAAGGATGGGTGGATGAAGTACTTCATGACTCTTAAAGTTTGGCATTTGCTTATTCCAATGTGCAATTTTGAATATAAACAAAACTCCCATTGGCATAAATCACCTTGAAGCGCCAGCCTGCATATTTCACAAAATCATTGTTTAAAGGCAATTTGTTTTATAAACATTTTTGTTATACTGGTTAAAACTGTCTTCACATCCTGATAGCAATCAATAATAGAAGTGGTCCAAATAAAAAAATAAAAAATAAAAAAAAAAAAAAAAATTTTTTTACATATATCTTCTGTGGAAGATATGTTCACAGATATGTTCTGTGAGGCTATACAGAGTTGTAGACAGAGCGCCATAATCGAACAGCAGCCTTTTACAGTTCCTCCTCAACCAAAACAACCAGCTGTTCACATCCTCAGACAGATTTGTGCATTTCTATGTCAACACTATTAACGGAAAAATGAATCTGTAGTAGTCGTGGTCCAAGTCTGAGTTGTTTACGTTTATTATTATTGTAATGTTATGTGCTTAGAGACATGAGGTAATTTAAAGGTGCCATCGAACGTTTTTTTACAAGATGTAATATAAGTCTAAGGTGTCCCCTGAATATGTCTGTGAAGTTTCAGCTCAAAATACCCCATAGATTTTTTTTAATTAAGTTTTTTTAACTGCCTATTTTGAGGCATAATTAGAAATGCGGCGATTCAGGCTGCTGCCCCTTTAATTGCTCGCGCTCTCCACCCCCTCCCGAGCTCTCGACTCTATCACTGCATAAACAAAGTTCACACAGCTAATATAACCCTCAAAATGGATCTTTACAAAGTGTTCGTCATGCAGCGTCTAATCGCGTAAGTATGGTATTTATTTGGATGTTTACAATTGATTCTGAATGAGTTTGATGGTGCTTCGTGGCTAATGGCTAATGCTACACAGTTGGAGAGATTTATAAAGAATGAAGTTGTGTTTATGCATTATACAGACTGCAAGTGTTTAAAAATGAAAATAACGACGGCTCTCGTATCCATGAATACAGTAAGAAATGATGGTAACTTTAACCACATTTAACAGTACATTAGCAACATGCTAAGGAAACATTTAGAAAGACAATTTACAAATATCACTAAAACTATCATGTAATCATGGATTATGTCAGTTATTATTGCTCCATCTGCCATTTTTCACTGTTGTCCTTGCTTGCTTCCCTAGTCTGATGATTCAGCTGTGCACAGATCCAGACGTTAATACTGGCTGCCCTTGTGTAATGCCTTGATCATGGGCTGGCATATGCAAATATTGGGGTCGTACATATTAATGATCCCGACTGTTGCGTAACAGTCGGTGTTATGTTGAGATTCGCCTGTTCTTCGGAGGTCTTTTAAACAAATGAGATTTATATAAGAAGGAGGAAACAATGGAGTTTGAGACTCACTGAATGTCATTTCCATGTACTGAACTCTTGTTATTCAACTATGCCGAGGTAAATTCAATTTTCAATTCGTTGGCACCTTTAACGCCATCTCTCGTGACGTGTTCTAGACTCTGCTGTGCGAGTTCATGTGTTTTGGAGGAGGCGTTGCTTTGGAGACGCTCTGAAGGAAGAGTGGGATCTCATGCTTTCAAAGCTAGCTTGCTATTGCTAGCCTCTCCGAAATTGCCTACCCTACCTTTAACCATTTACTCATTACAGTCTCCATTAACAACTAGGCTATAGCCTACATTTTGGTTCATTTTAGTACAAAAAATTAAAAAAGTACAAGTTTACTTTCACACTGCTTAATACAGCCGCATTCTATAACCAAACTCATACCGAACGTGTATTTTCACTGCAGTATTAATGGAAGCTTCTGTTACGTCAGTGCGAAAGAGTCACCCTGCGCAGCACATGCCCCTGTTAACATGCCCCTGTGGGGCCCATGCTGGCTTTTTGCAGGCACAGTGGGCTTGGGCCAGCCCACACCAAACCTAAACAGGCCCAGATGAGGCCCACAGCTTTGGGCTCACTGCGGGATCTCTGTGAGCCGCTCACAATAGCGGACTGCCCACATTAAGCCCATGATGGCCCAGTGTGGGCCAGCCCGTTCAGGCCCAGAGCAACTTTTGTAACTTTGGGCCCATTCAGGTTTTGTGTAGGCAGCCCACTTTCATTTCCCATGCTCTGTTTGGCTGCTTTTTAAAATTAAATGTTAAATTCAATAGGACCTTCCATTTATAACTCTGCACAGATGGAATAAAAATTAATGACAAATGACAGTAATTCACATTCTTTTATACTGTTTTTTTTTTAATTACATACAAATATATGTTAAATTACAAAAATAATCTGTAATTATTACAATAACAAAACAGTTATATGATAAAACGGTCAAAAGACTGCCAAACAAAAACCATAAAATGAAAGTAAAATCTCCTTATTTAAATAAGCTGAAAACACTGTCACATGACTGGCAGCAACAGAACATTAAACACTAACATATCTGTCTCTCAGCATCTTCACTTAAAATAGTAATGTTTGAAGTCACCGTTATGGAGGTAAGCTCTTGCTTCATTCAGTCCCTCCAGAAAAACGTTTTTTTTTTTGTGATTGTTGCGGGCAAAAATCCTTGATTTTGCGGCACGTTTTCTTAAAAAATGCGATGGAATATGCGGGATATTTTTGCAATTTTATGCGATGAAATTGAGGGAACTTGCAAAAACTGCGGTTTGATGAAAAAGAGAAAAAAAGGTGATTCCCCCAACACCCTGTTCTCATTAGGCTACTACCTTAATGTAAAGAGTCATTTCTTATTACTACCTATGATAAGCAAGCATACTAAATCACAGAATATTTAAGTTCTCATTCTGTTTTATTTCAGACCTTAATTAACACATGGCTCAAACTTACAAAACATTGAGTCAAACAAGTCTGTAGCTTTACAAAAGGAAAATGAAAACTTCTGTAAAAATGAATAAATAAAATATAAAAAAATAAAATGTGTGCTTCCTGTTTTACAGAGGTAGCTATACAAAATAGACATTTTCTGTTAAATTAAGTGCTTCCAATGCACAAAGTGCAATCTCTTACTGCAACGTAAATTATTTTACACTGTAAGGTTTTGGTACTGTTCTGTAACAAAAAAGTGCAATCTTACAACTGTAAAGTTGCATCAACAGTCTTTTGCACTTATTTTTGTTGGCAAATAGAATGATTTGCGTTTTTATTTCCTACTAAAGTCTTATGTAATACATTTAATAATTAGAGCCTAAGCTAATTAAGTAAGAGCAATAACCATCACAAGCAAGCAATAATGAGCATTTTTCAAATATTCAGTTCAAGCGATGACACTGACAAGAGTTTAGAAAACTTGTATGAAAGTTTAATATGAAAATGAATAGTTGGATAGTTGGATTCACCATCACACTAGAACAATAGTCTTGAGGGAAATAATAAGACAGGACAGGATTTCCGCACTATACAACTCCATCCTTCCCCAGCCCACGTGACACCATGGCTCACATCAGCCTCGCTGTTCGTCATCCACAGGCTGACATTCTCAGCTGCTGTGGCCAGAGCCAGAGCCAAAAAAGGAGGTCTAGATGCTTTGTTTCTGTGCTCATGTCCTGACTAATGTTACTGATGAGGCCCAATAGATACGTGTTTAATCCCAAACACCTGGTGTGGCCTCTGCACTGAGCTCAGACTAGAGGAAACATCTGGAGAAAACATGCACATCAGCGTTTTTTGTGCACTTCTGGTGCTAGGTGTCTGTCTGGAGAGTACTCACGATTCTTGCTAAAAGTGATAAAACATATCGCCTCTTTGGAATGCTGGGACATCCGTGGCTGGAGTATGAGCTGAGATCAGATTTTGATTAACGCAGCGTTGTTTGTGTTCTTTTTAATTATACTTCCATTGTGGATGAGAGGCTGATTGTTCTCAGGAAATTACGCCAGTTATTAGCTGACCCTGTTTTAATGTGTGTTCTGATCTATTTCTGTAGTACAAACATTTTGAAAGTTTTGAAACCTCTTACCTTGAGCAATAGTAATGGCGATGCTTGCCTATGCAAACTGGGTTTTGCACACTTTCAATGCATTCTGGTCTGATTGCACATTTCCATTTCTCTGTTTTCATAAAACCCCACATTTCCTTCCATGTGGAAATTTTTCTTATCAGATTCCTCCCTTTTAAATTAGGTCACGAGGGTAGCTCTGCACAGATGCCACAGTGGTTGCATTTTGGGTTCCTAGGGGGTATTTTCCCACTGTTATGAGTAGTATAAATAGTTATAAGTAGTAAACGTTAGCGTTTTGGTGTGGTCTATCTTGTGATCATCATGCTACATTTACTTTACAGTAAGCCCATTAAGTAAAAAAACTTGAATCAACCAATGAGAGCATCTGTCGCTGTCATCGGGCAATTACTGGCATCCTGTTAACGTTTGTTTTTTTCTGAAACAAACGCAAAATGTCAGTTCACAGGACTGTTTTGGCGACATAAACACCAAAACAACAGGGACGTTTAAGACAAAAGCTGATAAAACAGAATTACTGATACTGCATTGGGTTTTTGTGAGTTTACATGAGACAGTTTGAGCAAATTTACATTGGGTGACCATATTTTAGTTTTCAAAAAAGAGGATGGTGGTGGTGGTGGTGGAACCATGTCACAACCATGCAACTATGTTATTGAACTTTAATACATAAAGTAAAACATCATTTCCATTCAACTTTTGGCCCTCAACAATAGAATAATGACAAACAAATAATAAAAAAAATTGTTTAGCTTTTAATATCTTTTATATGACACCATTTCTTTTCATGGCTATAGGCTAAAATAAAAAATAAATAAATAAATAAAAAATCAGTTGCCATAAAAAATCTACTATTTCAGTCAAAAATAATTTCAGTCCTCCATGTGTTCTCTGGTATATTCTCTTTCCCAACAGTCCTTGATTACAAATCACTTAGGCATGAAAGTCTTTGTAGACGTGTTTAAAGACAAGTTGCCCCTGCTATGTTTCCAACCACCTATTTTATGCGCATTTTGGGATATCGCATTAAAAAAACGCTAGACTGAAACACCAAGATGCGCATAAATTTTAAAAATGCACATAAAAAAACCTTGTGCGCTAAACTAAGTAGGATACATTTTTATGCAACACAAAAACATGCACATAAACTACGATGGAAACACTTTTACCAAATAAATTCCATGATGCACATCAAAAAAGACGTGACTTTGCGAAGGGACGGCATTTTTCTTAGTGATATTTAACGCCAGTTTATCAGTTTTGTTCTCTTCGGCTCTTTACGCTGCTTTATTCGCAAATGTTTTATGCGATATTTAAAAATGGTTGTGAGAAAGAATAACGACTGTAGAAAGCAAAAGCCGAATCCCGGACATTTTGGGTGATTTAGAAATCCCGGCTGGATGCACTTTATTAGGTCCAAAAAGAGGACATGTCCAAGAAAAAGAGGACCTATTTAGAAATGTTTACAAGTCGTCCTTGTAATGTAGGCCTACATCATCTGCAATACATTCTTAAAGGGATAGATCACAACAAAATAAAAATTATCCCACGATTTACTCTTAAGCCATCCTAGGTGTAGCCTAGGCCTACTATCTTCTATCAGATGAACACAATCAGAATTTGCTGGAGGTTTTATATATGGAAATTTTTCTTACAAAAACTCATCACTTCGCTTCAGAAAGCCTTTAACCCCCTGGAGCCATATGGGTTACTTTTATGATGGATGGATGGATGCACTTTTTTGGGCTTCCAAATACAGCGCCCCATTCACTTCCATTATAAAGCTTGGAGGAGCCAGGATATTTTTTAATATATCTCCGACTGTGTTCGTCTGAAAGAAGATAGTCATATACACCTAGGATGGCTTGAGGGTGAGTAAATCATGGGATCATTTTCATTTTTGGGTGAAATATCCCTTTAAAACCGATGCGTTTTTTTGTTTTGTTTTTTTTTTTGGCAGTAAAGGGTTCTTGAGTTGAGCTATGGTTCTTTAGTGACTAACTAACTAACAACAAGATTCACATGTGTGTTATGACATGTGACATCACAAATACAAACATGACAGATGATGTGCAGGCTGGCACATGCTGCTGAGTTTTTACACCGACCCTCCTGAAGAACAAGCGCCTGAATCAACAGAGTTTTTCCTGCTTGAGTCTCACTCATCATTAGTGCTGCTGCCAAGATGGAACTGAATGCGTTGCTCAATTTTTACTTTGGAAAAGCAGCTGCCTTACCGATAGTATACTTTTTTTTTTGCCTCATCTGTGACCCCAGCAACCTGATTACAGTAAATGTCATCAATAGCTTTACATGGAATTGAGCGTCTATGGTGGGTGTTCACTTAAGAAAAATTGAAACCTGTGGACAGGAAATTGTCACTTCTGGGAAAGCAGCTTTGTGTGAGAAAGCACTGTCCATTTCACTGAAATCTAATAATAAGTTCTGTTAAATGAAAAAGCTTAATTTCAAAAAAGGTGAACAATAATAATAATACATTTATGTATGAATTGTCTTTACAGTTTCCTTTCTTCATTCTGAAGTCATTGGTTCTGTAAGGCAAACACTGATGTTTCAGACGATCAACAAACTGTTTGGCTCTCGAGTCTTTTGGTATCTCAAGGTGGTACGGTAGCCGTCTTCCGTCATTTTCTCTGCAGCTGCACGCTCACACTCACAAATATGAGACAGTTCACCCCTCTTCCTGTTTTTCCAGCGCCACTCCTCAGCATGCTTTAGGAGAGGAAGTAACAAATCTAAGCACACTTTATGTACTGTACACATGACACACTGGGCTGCACGTAGATGAAACCGTATCACGCAAGTTGAAAGACATTAAAAGATTTTCAAGTATAGTTTTTTTCATGTTTTTCAGATTAATGCTATAAAAATTGAATATTTTTGCCATGTCATATAAATGGGTTTACGTATTGAACAATTAGATTTTTGTTTAAATTGAGTAGCTGTGTAGTTTTAAAACAAATTAAAGTTTACAGGCTTATGCATGTTGATCTAACTGCATCCAAAATCAAATACTTCCCTACTATACTAGGCAAAAAACAGTATGTGGCAAAAGAAGTATGTCTGAATTCACAGTACAGTAGGCAAAAAGTATCCGGATAACCTACTAATTCCGGCGAGATTCTGAAGTGTGCATAAGATGGACACTTTACTATCCCAAGAGGCCACGGGAGAGGATTTGTGAATGGCAGTGAAGCTACGCAACTGAAGCTGGTAGATCACATGATTATGACAACATGGCGAATGTAGTACGTTCAGATTACATTCATATACACACATTCATACTATATAGGACATACCTTTTTAGCGGTCGTGAAGTAAATACTTATTCAAAATAAGTACCTACTCAAGATAGTATGCGATTTCGAATCGCCAGTGTAATTCATAATGGTGTTGTTGAAACAATATTATTGGTTGACACATTTTCTATATTTTTTTAAAGTTTTATTTTAATTTGGAAAACATGTACAGGGTATGTGTGTATTTCAAGGAGCCAGATTAAAGCAATTAAAAAAAAAAATTGGGTCTAATTAGGCTACTTAACTTTGACTTAGGGCCGGTTTACACAATACCGTTTTCAACTAAAAACAGAAAAGTTTTATCCGTTTGGCTGTTCATTTACACAACGTCGTTTTGGTGGCCTGAAAACGCAAACTTTTGAAAACGGGTTTTAAACAAGCGTGCCACACGAGTCCTGAAAAGTGAAGCCAAAGCGCCTCGATCGCCCCCAGGTGGCTGGAAGCAGTATAGGTCATAAACCCCGCCCTCTCCATGTATTCCAGTGGGACTTAAACTAAACAATTAAATTAATTACACTTCAAATATTTTTTTTCCAAAGACAATTTCTGTCATATTAGGCAGTTTTTATCACGCTGCGTTAGTTCAAGTGTTTGTTCTTTAAATAGGTTTGGTTTTAGTTAGTTATTTGATGCTATAAAAA
This sequence comes from Megalobrama amblycephala, assembly GCF_018812025.1. Classification (NCBI taxonomy): domain Eukaryota; kingdom Metazoa; phylum Chordata; class Actinopteri; order Cypriniformes; family Xenocyprididae; genus Megalobrama; species Megalobrama amblycephala. The sequence goes on from NC_063045.1 coordinate 56,988,079, forward strand.
CGGGGTGTGGCATCATGATTGACAGCATCTCTGAGTGAAGTAGTCATTGAGGCGCCAACTTTTTTCTGGATCTTCGCAAGGTGACTGGAGCTTTAACTTTAATTTCTACATTTCCATATCTATTTATTTCTCACCGAAATAATAAGCTGTTCTGAGTTTGGGCGGGACCTTGATATCACGGCTAGCTTGATATTTGTGCTCACTACTGCGCAGACTCTGGTTTCAAGTTCACTATGCGCAGACTCGAGACTCAAGATGTCAGCGCCATATAGACACACTGGTGGCTTCACTTACTACAATGGAAGAGAGTGAAGGCGTGTCGTCCATATTTTTTACAGACTATGGTTTCAAAGTGCACGTTTTTAAAAACGATATCGTTGTCATCTCTGTGTAAACTGCAAAAACGGAAATCTGTGAAAATGGTGACGTCATGCACATGCCTATTACGTGTTTAGTCTATCCAGCTTTTTTTTTAATGCGTAAGTAATTGTTTTCTGTGAATATGCGAAACTTCCAATTTATTAGCCGCTACAGGGGAATAATGAGAAGAATATCAAAGTGCAGTAAACTGTAAAAATAAGGTGGATAGGCATGGGCATATGGCGCAAATGCGCAGGCGCATAGTCTTTCTTTACAAAGTGACATCGCCAACTACTGTCTGGCATTCGTAATGCAGCACTTTCAGTTGTTTTTGCGGATCCACGTGAATGGGGATAGTTTTGATAACATTGTAATCTGTACAAAGAAAAAACGTTTCCACTATTAGTACATCGTTGTCATGTAAACGTACCCTTAGACTTTTGCTTAACTTTAATAGCCTAGTCTGCATGTTTTAAATCATTTTAAATGTGTGCATTTAAAGTAAGTGAGAAAGACAGCTAGATAAAATAGACAGGCAAATCGTTGCTAAGATAGTCCAGTTGGTTGCTAGGGAGCTCTAGCTGCTTTCTAATGTGTTCTGGATGGTTACAATTTCTAGGCTGCTCGCTAGACGTTTTTAGGGTTTTCTAAGTGGGCTGGAACAACATTCCTATCCGAAAATTTAGTCCTAACCTTTTCCCGACGCCTAAACCTAACCCTATACCCATAACTTATCCCTAAAATCAGAGGGAAATGATAGGTGAATAACACTGTTGTGGAAGCACCTAACCCAGGTTGTAAGCCTAAACTCGACATAAATGGTAAACTTGACCCTCAAATCTGACTGGTTGATTGGAATGTTGTTCCAGGATCAAGAAAGATGTTGATCCAGGAACATATGTTGTACTTGGTGAAATCACGTTCACTTCGCCATGCAAACGATCATTGAAACTAGTTTTCAAGTTGACAGAACTTCAAAGAACAACATATAAACATCCTGGTCAATGAACTCTGATAAAATGAGAAAAGTTTCGCATTCGAAGTTACTGTAGGCTATTAGCACGTGAGGCATTTACGCAGATAAGCGCGCGCTCTCCCTCCCACATATACACACACATATAGGAGACACACATTATTGCTCAAAATGGAATAATAGAAAGCGTTTCGAGATGTTTATCTGAACAACATATCAGGTGCGCCTTAATTTCCAGTCAATCATTCCTGACGTGCCTTACAAGAAGACGAAATTCATTTTATACATTTGTGCTTTGGCATTTGTCTCCTTTGTGTAAAGGGGTCATTTCTTCCTAAAGAATACCAGGAAGACAAGGAAGTCACACTTCCAGTATATCGCTGCTCCCGTCACTTTTCGAAAACTCCGAATGTGATGCAGTTGAGCGTTATGCAGTTTTGTCCAGCGCCTTTCACTTCTGATTTGCTGTTGGGAGACGCTTTGTGCGCGCTCTGATTGGCTGGAGCCGCTCCTCTTTGTTGTGAGTGCACCATAACAGCATCCCCCTGCATAAAAGAGCAGAAAACTCCCACTGCATCTCATCCTGCCTCACTGCCGAGCGATGTAGAGATACTTCTGCTCAAAACACCTGCTTGAGATTTAACAGGGACCTCACTAGACTTTCTAAACTAAGAGAAGGAGCATCAAAACAACTTTGCAAAGATGATTTCTGCATGTCTGGAGATTATTGGACTCGGCTTGAGCCTCATCGGGACCCTTTTGGTCATGGTGGCTTGTGGGTTGCCCATGTGGAAAGTGACCGCCTTCATCGAGGGCAACATTGTGGTGGCGCAAACCATCTGGGACGGGCTGTGGATGTCCTGCGTGGTTCAAAGCACTGGTCAGATGCAGTGTAAAATGCATGACTCCGTCCTGGCTCTGACCACTGATCTCCAGACCGCTCGGGCTCTGACGGTCATCTCCGCTGTCTTGGGTGTCCAGGCTCTGATGATAACCATCGCCGGCGCTCAGTGCACCAACTGCATCAGTAAAGAGTCCATCAAAGCCAGAGTAGTCAACGTCGGAGGGGTGATATACATCATGGCAGGCTTGTTTGTGTTGGTGCCTCTGTGCTGGATGGCCAATAACATCATCTCAGACTTCTACGACCCTCAAGTTCCTTATTCAAAGAAGAGAGAAATTGGAGCTGCGCTCTACATCGGATGGGCAGCATCTGCCATGCTTCTGGTCGGAGGAGCACTTCTGTGTTTCTCCCGTCCACAAGATGAAAAAACCTCGTATCCCCTCAAATATGTACCTCCACCTACAAAAAGCACATCAATCAATGGGGACTATGATAAACGAAACTACGTGTGATCACCTCAACCATTAACCATGGACTAGTGGCTCTGTGCATATGGACTTTCAAATGGACTTAGTATTTGGTTAGTTCACAAATAACCATACTTTTAATTTGAAATCCAGATTTAAGGTTGAAATTTATATGAAAATGTATTTTTAGGTGCTCTAATTTCTGACCATGCAAATATTCCATATCATTAAAGTTGCATGTCATGATACAAATAAAAAAAAAGTTGTTTAAAATCATTTTAGATTTAATAAAGCATGTAATACTGCAGGACACTGTCAACGTCCCATTTACATGCAACAGGTTTTGCACCAAACTAGATGCAAACATTCAGATAATGGAATGACAGAATGTATAAACATGTTTTTTTCTGTCATTTGCTCTGTTAGCAGTGTGTCATGGTAATAATGAATTAGATATACACGGGTATTTTTGTCTTTGTTAATGATATTAGGGTCAGTGGCCCACTTGTTTCATTTGATTTTAATCACTAGGGGTAGGGGGGTTGTGGGTAAAGGGAGGGTCTATATTTCTTGTTTTTGTTCTGCTTTACGATACTGCACTAATTAGACACGGTCTGTGCTTCATTAAGACACTGAATAATGCCTATTGTTCTGCATATAGACTCCAGGCTGCAGCTTTTTACACGAGACTGTTTTGATCATCTAAACCTCCTGACTGTACATAATTGTATGAAACAGTTTTTCATTAAATCTGTGCATATTTAAAGTAATAATAAAAAAAAAAAAAAGGTTTTTTTTTGTTAATAATGTGTCCTGTTGCATTATTTTGCTGGTACATGAATGATGCACACTTCATATCCTTGAAGTGTCTGAAGTGTACACTTTAATAAAAGAACTGTAAAAAGTGATTTTGTTTTGGGATTTTTTTTGTTTCCGATATCCCTTGTTTTTTTTAAACAACACTCTCAGATTGTGTTTATATACAGTTAAATTTAAGAAATATACTAAAAGGTACGGAACCCCTAAAGGGACATGGTGATGGAAAAAATCTAATGCTTTTGTGTTCGCTAGTAAAATTTAGTTTTCTCATGAGAAACTTTGCGTTTGCTCATGAAAACTTTTGCGTTCCTTTGCAGAAACTATTGCCTTGCCCCCCAAAAATTGTGCAAAGTTTCTCGAGGCAAAAATTGTCAATGGTTTTACGTTTTCTTGCAAATTCTTTGGGTTCCCTCAAGAACTACGTTTTTACGAGCAAATGCAAATTTTCTTGCGAGTGAACGCAAAATCAGTCGAATAGTACGGAGCTCCTAAAGGGACATGGTTGTGGAAAAAATATGAGATAGGAGGATAAAATATATGTCAAATCTTTTGCGTTCGCTTGCAAAAATGTAGCTTTCCCCCGAGAAACTTTGCATACTCAAAAAACTTTTGCATTCCTTCGCAAAAATTATTGCGTTCCCCTAAGAAACTTTGCACAAAGTTTCTCCGGAGAACGCGAACATTTTGCGAGCGAATGGAAATTTTATCGGGGAAAATGCAATACATTTGTGAGAGAACGCAAAAGCATTGACAAATAATTTTTCTTTCCATTTCATATTTTTTTCCTTCACCATTAGGGGCTCTGTAAAAAGGCTCCTTAAATTCAAAAACAAAACTTTTACGGAGCCCATAATGGGACATGGTGAAGGAAAAAATATGAGATGCGGAGGAAAATATGTTTCAAAGCTTTTGCGTTTCCCTGAGAAACTTTGAGCTTTTGAGTTCTTTGCGAGCGAACGTAAAGTTTCTCGGGGGAAACGCAAAGGTTTTGCAAGTGAACGCAAAGTATCTCGAGGCAAAAATGATGATGCATTCCTCTGAAAAACTTTGTGTTTTGCAAGCGAATGCAAATTTTCTCAGGGGAACGCAAAGCTTTTGTGAGTGAACGCAAAAATATGAGATGAGAGAAAAATGTTTCAAAACGTTTGCGTTCCCCCAAGAAACTTTGTGTTTGCTCACAAAATGTTTGCATTCCTGCGAGAAATTTTGAGCTTGCTCGCAAAACATTTGAGTTGTGAGTGAACACGAGGCTTTGCAAGTCAACGCAAAGTTTCTTGAGGCAAAAAATTGTCAATGGTGGTGGAAAAAAATATGAGATGGAAGTATATATTTCAAAACTTTTGCATTCGCTCGCAAAACATTTGCGTTCCTCTGAGAAACTGCGTTTTGCGAGCGAATGAGATGGGACTTTGGAGAATAAAATATTTCACAATTTTTCGTTCGCTTGCAAAATTTTGCGTTCCCCGAGAAACTTTGATTTTGCTTACAAAACTTTCTTCTCAGAAACTATTGCGTTCCACCAAGAAACTTCGCACAAAGTTTCTCTGGAGAACACAAACATTTTGCAAACAGAAATTTTATTGGATGGAACGCAAAACATTTGCCAGAGAACGCAAAAGCATTGAAATATACGTTTTCCTCCTATCTCATATTTTTTTCACCGTGTCACTCCGTACTATGTAAAAATATAACATGCATTCCTTTTGTGAAATGTTTTTCTTTAAAATCATCTAATGCAACAGCATTCATACATTTTTAATGTGTTTTTCTTAAGTGTCTAATATATACTTTTTTGATGGGCCATGTAACCAGTGCAGGTTAAGTATAATCTCAGACATTGTTAAAGCCATGACAACAAAAGCCAAGACCCGTAACCTTTATTCTCATAAAAGTCATCAGCATTGTTTCAGGCCTCAAGAAATCTGGAACTTTGACCCAGTTCTTCCAGAAAAGCTCCCACACTCTTAAATGACAGAAACTGCACACAAGAAATGATGGCGCCTCTTCTCCCCTGATGTGACCGGTAGATTAGAGTCCAGCAGCAGGTGGGACTGAAGCCAAATCTGGTCAAGCGCTCATTTCCCCATGAGCTCAGGAAGAAGGGAGCACATAGCAGATGCACTAACAAATGCACCGACCGTTGATTAAACAGGGTTCTTTAAAGGGACAGCTCACCCAAAAATGAAAATTCTGTCATCATTTACTCACCCTCAAGTTGTCCCAAGCCTGTATAAATTTCTTTCTTCTGCTGAAAACAAAAGAAGATATTGTTGATGGTAGCCATTGACTTCCATGGTAGGAAAAAAAAAAATACTATGGAAGTCAATGGCTACCATCAACTGTCTGGTTACCAACATTCTTCAGAATATCTTCTTTTGTGTTCAGCAGAAGAAAGAAAATCATAACGGTTTGGAACAACTTGAGGATGAGGAAATGATGACAGATCTTTCATTTTTGTGTGCACTATCCCTTTAATAGGGTTCTCAAAAAGAGACTTCACCTTATCATCTTACTGTTTTCTTACATTCCTGTTGCATTGCTCATGGTTATAGTTTGTGTGACCTTTTCAAAATTTTCAACACTAGTTCACATACTGCATATGTTCATAATTAGGGTTCAAATATAATTTTTACATTGCTTCATGTCCACTACCATCCATGGTAAATAAATGAAAAAAAAAAAAAAAAAAAAAAAGCTCAAATCTTGTTTCTACATCGGAAGAAGAACAATGTCAAGTAGCTAAAAAATTGGGGGTTTAAGTTATTAATAGTTTAATTTAGAACCATATGCAAAAAAAAAAAATGTTTTCACTTAAACCTGGAAATAAACTGTTTTACGATACTGAAAACACTAAACAGAAAAGTAATTATGTAAAATGATTTCACATTTCATAGTCTGCTCTTTTTCTAGGTAACTAATCATGTGATCAAATACTAAGACGTATATTTCATTTTTCAAACAAATTGGTATGCTGTTAATGAAAAAAATTGCAAAACAGAAGCATTTTCACTAATGATCTCAAGGAGTTTTTCAAAATCCATAAACTGTGTCCCATGTCATGAATAATGTACTTATAACCAAGATTAAAAACTATTAGGAGGGAATTTGCTGCAGATGAATATTTGCTGTTACAATAAAAAGTTTCATTTGAATTTTAAAAAATAATTAGTAGTATTAAAATATGATATTATCATTTATTTTAAAATGCATAAATACATCTAATTCATTATGTACAATCAGATATGCATTTAAATTCCCAGTGAAATCAGCAGTTCTTTAGGTCAAACTGGAGTTAGTCCTTATAGCTGGTTTCCTAACATGATTCAAGGCAAAAGATCCAGACACTCTACTGCCCTCTTGTGGCACAAATAAGAAAATGCACTTCAAACAGTCTCGTGTCACTCAGATAGAGCAACATCAATAAAGGCTGTGTCTTCATTCAGCACTGGCCAATCACAGTAATATAGTCCTAAGACGTGTGTCCGACCAGATCCGCCAATCCAGGCACTGTAACGTAACTGCAGTATTTTGCAGAGCGAGCTGACGTGAGCATCGGCTCTCCTACTGCTGATATTCTTTGAGAATGCTGTTTGCGATGACTAATCTCTGGATCTCGCTGGTGCCTTCATAGATTTCTGTGATGCGGGCGTCGCGGTAGTGTCTCTCAGCAGGCATGTCTGTGACGTAACCCATGCCGCCCAGCACCTGGATGGCCTTCGCATTTAAACAAAATACTGATGTTACTGGATCCGTGATGTGTGAATGTTTCTTGCTTTAGAAATAAAAATATATACAATTAACAACATTTTTGTATGATTACCTGATGGGAGACAAAGGTAGCAGCTTCAGATGCAGCCAGTTTAGCCATGGCAGCTTCCTGGAGAACAAAGAAACACACTTTTTACAACTGGTATTAAGATGCGTTTTGGATGATCGGGTCACAAGTGGATGAGGGAGACACATTCCCGTTTACACCTGGCATTTTAATTTGTCTCTTTTATGCACTTTCGACCACTTTTGTCCTGATTTCTTTGAGGGGAGGGTCTATGAATGGGTTTTTTCAGATCTTTTGAGCTAATGGACAAAATAAGATCACGCAATTTACATATGAACGTGACGTGAAAAACATACGGAGAGCAGCAGCTTTCGTTTCTGCTCTGACAGACACCAGCCGAACGCTGTGAGTGAGTGTTAGAAATCAGGAATGGTGAGAGAACATTGTGTTTGGTACATTTTTCATCTTTAAACCAAACTTGGGTCTTCAGGCTACAGTTTAAATCCCGTCTGGCTAGTGCACTTCCCATAATGTTTACGCATTAGGTCAGTAGGTGGAGTGTAGGTGGTCTTCAGTGGCTGTTCGAACACATTCGATCACATGAGTGTTTACACTATGAAAGCAATCGAGTCTAATGCGTTTTTGTGGTCGAAAGTGGACAAGCTCAAAACGTTTTAGACCCCGTTTACACCTGTAGTTTAGTGTCGTCCACTTGTGATCTGATCGACCAAATCGCATCTTAATACCAGGTGGAAGCGGCCACAATCTAGCTTTTTAGCAGTCTACTAGGGAGTTTCGTATGCAGTATCTAGGGCAGTGGTCACCAACCTTTTTAATCCCAAGATCCCTGACTTCGACCTTTATGAAAGACAAGATCTACTTGATAGAAAAAGACAGCCCAGATTGTATTTAGTATTTTTTTCATGGCCAATTTAGATTCTGATTTATTTATTTATTTTTACAAACAAATTGGCTAATTCTGATACTGGTTGCAGATATTTTTTATTAATATTATTATAATAAACAAAAATATAGCCATTTCAAATTAGAGGTAACCACTGCTTTTTAATCACAGTCCAAACAAAGATGCCACACATGTTGCATGAGCAGTTGTTTTTCATTTGAATTAGATTTAATTTCAAGATTTAAAGCAAAAACAGAACGGTCTGACTTTATCTTTGAGAAATTACGCTACACACACAAAAAAAAGCTTGAAACAAAAACAGCAGGCTGAATGAGCCGCAAATTCACTCTCTGACAGCAGGTGGCGCTTATGGAACAGCAGTGATACAGCGTTTCCTTGGTTACCGCTGTAAACAAAGCTGAACTGCGCTACTTTATTCTGAGGTAAGAGGAAAATAAAATGCGTTGCCATCGAAATTCCTTTTAGAGATGAATTCATATAACCCCTCACCCCCAATTCAATATTTATATTTTCTTCCTATATTTTGAGCATCGTGAACAGTGAGCTGCTCTGCCTGCTACATAATTTTCTCCTCTTCGCGTCCGTCTTCAGCGTCTCTGGCCTCTTGTTAACGGCCGTTTACAGACTCAGACATGAGGTGGGCTATTTAATTTATCACTGTCCCATTAGCTCCCGAAAATAACAGAAAAATAAATACAAAAATACAGTACAAAGACTGGAGAAATGTATTTTTGTATTTCTGTTATTTTCGCGAGCTACTGGAACAGTGATAAAGATCGACGGGTTGGCGACCACTGATCTAGGGTATTTGTAGTGCATCAAGTATGAACAAACAGTTAGCACATTTACCATGAATTTTACATTAGTTTTTTTTAAGAGAAGACACACTAACCTTAGTAAAAGGTTTCTTTGCATCCCGCAGCAATGCAGCTTTCCAGGTGAGAAGTCGAGCGCTCTCTATGGCCAAGGCCATGTCTGCTAGTTTAAACTGAAAAAGACATTTATAGATAAACTTCAGCAGCTGAATCATTATGGAGTTTCTTTTGTGTCTTTTTTACTCAAACAAACATATTGTGTTTGAGAGTAAAACTAATTATTTTGTAATTAAAAAATATATATATTGCAAAAAAAGTCTTCTTAAGGCTCAAAAATAAAGAAGTTGATAACAGAATTATTTGCAGTGCGTGTAAATCTTTGAAAACCTTTATTTTTCCTTGTGCACTTCGAGAACTTTTGAGTTCGAAAAGTTCTGCGAATTGAAAAGTTTTGTTTGCACGTGAAGCTGTAGCTCAGTGGGCGGTCTCTACCAACCAGGATGAAAGGCATTTTTCTATTGGTCACTCTCGATTGAAGTGGCAAGTTGGCCACGCCCACTACGGTTTCCAGCCTCTGCTGCTGCCACCGAGAAGATAAGAGAAGCGAGAATGGTGAGCAACAGGTCGTTTACTGGGTAAGATAACTAATATCATAAACGCAGTGACAAGTGAACTGAATGATTCTCTCTTCTTATGCTGCCGTTGACTAGATTTTATTAACGTTAGCCAACACTAGCAGCCAGAGCCACCATTAGTAACGTTTGCCGTGTGGTCGATGTCCAGTGTTGCTAGCTGAGCTGACATTCATAATCACATTTGGATTTTCTCAGCGTAAAGGTTGAGAGGCACTATTTTCGATGTTCGTAGAGTTGGGCCTAGGTTCTGGGGTAAAAATATCCGCTTGTTAACTCGTGACGTAAGGAACGCCGTTTCTGGGTCCAAGCCCCGCGGCTAGTTTGACTTGAGAATGCCATCTCCGCGGCCGTTTATGAGCGCTATTTATTCATAATAAACATTTATCATTTTAAAGTTACACGTTTAAAATACTTACAGTCTATACAACAGTCTCCATGGTCACAGCGTCACAGACATTAATATTTTAACGATTTATAAAAGATGAATCACTGTCTGGCCATCTGGGATTTTGGTATGGAGATAAAGGTTATGATTATAATTTTTTTTTGTAGTATTACACCACATTATGTCAACCTTTACGCTGAGAAAATCCAAATGTGATTATGAATGTCAGCTCAGCTAGCAACACTGGACATCGACCACACGGCAAACGTTACTAATGGTGGCTCTGGCTGCTAGTGTTGGCTAACGTTAATAAAATCTAGTCAACGGCAGCATAAGAAGAGAGAATCATTCAGTTCACTTGTCACTGCGTTTATGATATTAGTTATCTTACCCAGTAAACGACCTGTTGCTCGCCATTCTCGCTTCTCTTATCTTCTCGGTGGCAGCAGCAGAGGCTGGAAACCGTAGTGGGCGTGGCCAACTTGTCACTTCAATCGAGGGTGACCAATAGAAAAATGCCTTTCATCCTGGTTGGTAGAGACCGCCCACTGAGCTACAGCTTCACGTGCAAACAAAACTTTTCAATTCGCAAAACTTTTCAACTTGCAAACCTATTCACCTCGCAAGCAAAATAGTTTGACCCGCAAAAAAGACAGCAGAAAAGAGAGCAAAATGTGTGGGTTTGGGATGAAAAGTTCTCGAAGTGCACAAGGAAAAATAAAGGTTTTCAAAGATTTACACGCACTGCAAATAATTCTGTTATCAACTTCTTTATTTTTGAGCCTTAAGAAGACTTTTTTTGCAATATATATATTTTTTAATTACAAAATAATTAGTTTTACTCTCAAACACAATATGTTTGTTTGAATAAAAAAGACACAAAAGAAACTCCATAAATCATCCCAGGTGAAAGATGAAAACACTAAACTTTTCCACTTCCTTCCTTACCTGTATTGCCTGCAGTTTTCCAATCGGAGCGCCGAAAGCCGTTCTTTTATGAGCGTAATCAGCCGCACAGTCCAGTGCTGCCTGTGCGATACCAAGAGCCTGAGCTGCGATTCCAAGCCGCCCACTGTCCAGAGTTTGCTGTTAGGGAAGCCATTAGATGTAAAGCAACTGCGTTAGATCACAAGTAAATAAAGCAAATACAATGCAAATGTGAAAGTGTTTTATAGAGCTGCACAATTCTGGATAAAATAAGAATCACAATTTTTTTGTTTCAAACTGAGATCACGATTCTCCAGCGAATCAGAACAGACAACTTACTAGAGGTTCTGACAAAATATGAATTGCTGCAGTTTATTAAAAATGATTAACATGAATGAATTATTTTAAAGGTGCCGAAGAACATGTTTTTAAAAGATGTAATATAAGTCTAAGGTGTCCCCTGAATGTGTCTGTGAAGTTTCAGCTCAAAATACCCCATAGATTTTTTTTTTATTAATTTTTTTTAACTGCCTATTTTGGGGCATCATTATAAATGCGCCGATTCAGGGTGTGCGGCCCCTTTAATTCTCGTGCTCCACGCCCCAAGAGCTCGTGCTTGCCTTAAACAACATAAAAAAAAGTTTACACAGCTAATATAACCCTCAAAATGGATCTTTACAATGTGTTCGTCATGCAACATGTCTAATCGCGTAATTATAGTATTTATTTGGATGTTTACATTTGATTCTGAATGAGTTTGATGGTGCTTCGTGGCTAAAGCTAACATTACACACTGTTGGAGAGATTTATAAAGAATGAAGTTGTGTTTATGAATTATACAGACTGCAAGTGTTTAAAAAATGAAAATAACGGCAGTCTTGTCTCCGTGAATACAGTAATAAACGATGGTAACTTTAACCACATTTAACAGTACATTAGCAACATGCTAATGAAACATTTAGAAAGACAATTCACAAATATCACTAAAAATATTATGATATCATGGATCATGTCAGTTATTATCGCTCCATCTGCCATTTTTCGCTATTGTTCTTGCTTGCTTACCTAGTCTGTTGATTCAGCTGTGCACAGATCCAGACGTTAATACTGGCTGCCCTTGTCTAATGCTTTGATCATGGGCTGGCATATGCAAATATTGGGGCGTACACCCCGACTGTTACGTAACAGTCGGGGTTATGTTGAGATTCGCCTGTTCTTCAGAGGTCTTTTAAACAAATGAGATTTATATAAGAAGGAGGAAACAATGGAGTTTGAGACTCACTGTATGTCATTTCCATGTACTGAACTCTTGTTATTCAACTATGCCGAGGTAAATTCAATTTTTGAATCTAGGGCACCTTTAAAATACGGTTTGAATGACTGATTCAATGACAATTACATTTTTTAGCAGTCACTTGTCGCCACCTGCTGGTGTAACGATGTAATTGACATGATTTGCTCTATTTTGATCACTACCGTAGATATCAGTGTTTATATCTGAACTATAAACCTTTATTCTGTGATAATATGAATATTTATAACACAGAAATAACAAAACTGTGTGGTAGAAAAGGCTGTTTGTGAAGCGGCAGCGCCAGCGCAGATCTGAATGTTCCGGTGTGATTTTGTCAAAGGTTTAATAGACACAAGCGAATCGTTGTCATTTAGGAATGAGATCGCATGGGTGTTTGAATCGAGATTGCGATCTTTTAACGATTAATCATGCAGCTCTAGTGCTAGTTTTATTTACAGCAACTTTCAGAAGCATTTTAAGGTTGATTTAATCCTGTTTACTTGTATGAGAAAAGCACTGGCATGACAACAGCATGATAAAATCATACCATTGCAATCTTAAAGCCCATTCCTCGCTCTCCCAGCATGTTGCCGAGTGGGACGCGGCAGTCTTCCAGAATGATATTGGCAGTGGATGAAGCTCGAATTCCCAGTTTGTCTTCTTTCTTCCCTAAAGACAACCCCGGATGAGGCATTGGCACTAGGAAGGCACTAATTCCCTGTTTTTTTTATATAGAATAATAATAAAAAAAAAATTACCATACTGAAATAATTATACATATATTTACCATTTGAAAATTTCCTATTCACCCCTTGAATATCAAATCAAATGGCATTAATTAAAACATTAATTACAGTTATACTGTATAATCAGTCTTTTTCAAATCAGTTCATTCATCATAGTAACTAGCACCTTGTGTTTTAGACTCTTGTCTGTTGTGGCAAAAACGACGGTGGCGGAAGCATCCCAGCAGTTGGTTATCCAGGCTTTGGTTCCGTTCAGAACCCACTCATCTCCCTCCTGCCGTGCCAGAGTTGATGCCGCACCTGCATCGCTGCCATTTCCTTTATAGCAAAAACAAAAAAGCATCTTCAGCACAACATTTCATACCACACAAAGATGAAATCACTGATGTTACTGTAAACACTGCAACTCTATGGATCTATAGATATAGTGTGTAACGTCGCAGCTGTGTTTGTCAGAGCTCATGGAAATGGAGTCGTGTTTACCTGGTTCACTCAGAGCGAAACAGCCCACTTTTTCCCCTGTGGTGAAGGGCGTAATCCACTGCTGTTTCTGTTCTTCTGTGCCAAACTTCAGAATTGGACCTAGGTACAGCGACTAAAAACAAATATTTGCTAAATACATGTTGTTAACAGTGCAGCTTAAGGACGTTTCAAACTGAAAAACAATAACATGTTTGCAATTACCCAGTAATTTTAGCATTTAATTTTTGGCTAATCTTGGTATATTTTGAAATATATTTAAAAATATATATATTAAAAATATATATTTTTTGCCATGTGGGCATTTCATGAGTTTGTTGTTTAACCATAAACTTAAAGGTGACCTAATATGCCCTTTTTTCAAATTTTATTTTTGGGGTCTACAATAATAGGTTCTCATGCTTGAATGTTCAACACATTTTTTCATTTATTTTACATTATTGCAGCACCAAAAAAAGCATTTCAGGGGTTCTCAGAAGCAGAACTTGTCATAGTTGGGTAAACTTCTATAGCGGTGATCGGTAGATGAAAGCAAATGTAATTTTTGTATTTGAATTTGCTCTAAAAGCAAAACAAAAAATCTGTGATACCATTTCTACGACTTTCCAAAAGAGGAAAAAATATGGAGAGACTGATTACAAGAGTCAGAAGAGAGAAAGACGTGAAATTTGCCCTCACTCCCTCAGCAGTTGTAGAAGAAACACCCTTGCAACAGTGTTAATTCATTTTTTGCCATTAACTGCCATTTGCCATACTAAGTTAACATAACACAAATTATAGCATTGTAAATGCGTATTCAATTTATAAAAAATGAAAATATTAAAAAGCTAGAACTAAACTAGATTTGCGATGTTGATAACTGTGGAAGAGCGTCATCAAAGTCTGTGAAAAGAGTCCATAGGACCCCTTTAAGTAAAGGTTGGTGTTTAATGTGTGCATATAATCAGCTTCAGCAGAATTATAAGTGGAAGTAGTAGATACTACATTTGGTGTGAAACTTCTCGACCACTAAAAATGTACATATGAATGTGTGTAGTGTATTGAAATGAAATTTAGTCGTACTACAACGGCTATGTTGTCATATGACCTATGCTTCACTGCCATTCACAAATCCTCTCCCGTGGTCTCATGGGATACTAAAGTGTCCTTCGAATGCGCACTTCAGAATCTCAGCAGAAATAGTAAATCATCCAGGTACTTTTCACCTAGTGTTTTTCAAATACTATGTACACTACCGTTCAAAAGTTTGGGGTCAGTAAGATTTTTTAATTTTTTAAAAGAAGTATCTTCTGCTCACCAAGCCTGCATTTATTTGATTAAAAATACAAACAAAAACAGTAATATTGTGAAATATTATTCCAATTTAAAACAGCTGTTTTCTATTTGAATATATTTTAAGATGTAATTTATTCCTGTGATCAAAGCTGAATTTTCAGCATCATTACTCCAGTCTTCAGTGTCACATGATCCTTCAGAAATCAATCTAATATGATGATTTGATGCTCAAGAAATATTTATGATTATTATCAATGTTGAAAACAGTTATTTACATTTTTATTTCATGATGCTATGATGAATAAAAAGTTCAAAAGAACAGCATTTGTCTGAAAACTAAATCTTTTGTAACATTAAACACTACCGTTCAAAAGTTTGGGGTCAGTAAGAATTTAAATTTTATTTTTGGGGGATAGAAATAAAATTAATCAATACTTTTATTCATCAAGGATGAGTTAAACTGATCAAAAGTTACAGTAAAGACAATTATAATGTTAGAAAATATTCTATTTTAAATAAATGCTGTTCTTTTGAACTTTCTATTCATCAAAGAATTTTGAAAAAATAATTGGAATAATATTTCACAATATTACTGTTTTTGTTTGTATTTTTAATCAAATAAATGCAGGCTTGGTGAGCAGAAGATACTTCTTTTAAAACATTAAAAAATCTTACTGACCCCAAACTTTTGAACGGTAGTGTATCTGGACAAACTACCCTGTCGGCGTACTGTTTGTCGCATACTAGAAAAAGTATGCGTCCGATTTTGGTCGTAGCGAGAGTAAAAGGTGACTCACATTATTCACACTGACGATTACTCCGGTCGAGGCACATCCTCTGCTGAGCTCCTCCACGGCGAGACAGTACGCGAGATAATCCATCCCAGCTCCACCCAGACTCTCTGGTACCTCTACAGCCATGACACCCATCGCTCCGAGTTCTTGTACCTACACCGATGAAAATCAAGCGCAGTCATCCTCATATGCTCAAATCGAGAGGCTGTGGCACTGCATGGCTGAGGTTCATTTTACCTGCTTGGCTGGGAACATGTGATCTTTGTCCAGCTGGGCAGCGATTGGCGCAAGTTCCTTTTGAGCGTAGTCCCTACACGTCTGCCTCATCATCTGGTGCAGCTCTGGCAGCTCCGCCAACTGGGTCAAACAGCGAGCGCCATGGCCTACCACCATGCCTAGAGCTGATAAAGAAAGAAAGTATACAGTAAATATACAGTATACATGTTTATATCAACATGTATGCTGTATATATTTTCAAATGAATAATTCTAAATCTGCTTAAGAGAGAAACTAATGCTACATGGATTAACTTTCATAAATGACACCGATCCTGTGAATGTGTGTGAACTTCTGATTCATTAGCCACTATCGGTAAAAAACTGGAAGAATCTGTATTTTTAATCTTTATTATGATAAAGCAGTGAAATCAATTAAAGGGTTAGTTCACCCAAAAATGAAAATAATGTAATTTATTACTCACCCTCATGCTGTTCTACAGCTGTAAGGCCTTCGTTCATCTTTGGAACACAAATTAAGATATTTTTGATGAAATCCAATGTCTTAGTGAGGCCACTATAGACAGCAAAGCCACTGTAAATCTCAAGATCCATAAAGCTACTAAAAGCATATTTAAAACAGTTCATGTGAGTTCAGTGGTTCTACATTAATATTATAAAGCGACGAGAATATTTTTTGTGCACCAAAAAAACAAAATAACGACTTTTCAACAATATCTCGTGATGGCCGATTTCAAAACACTGCTTCGGAGCTTTACGAATCAAATCAGCGGTTCGTAGCACCAAAGTCACGTGATTTCAGCAGTTTAGCCCAGTGTTGCCAAGTCTGCGGTTTTCCTGCGGAATTGGGCTACTTTTACACTGTTGCAGTGGGTTGTTTTTCATGTCTGTGGGTTGAATCGATCCAAAATAACGTGATATTTAGCCCCTGGAATGCAAATTTACCGTGGGACCCCCCTGAAATGCGTTTGGGATAGTTTTGAGGAGCAATTGGACAGGTTTTGTTGTGAAAACCTGGCAACCCTGGTTTAGCAGTTTGATAGGAGATCCGAATCATTGATTCGATTCGTAAAGCTCCGAAGCAGTGTTTTGAAATCGACCATCACGAGATATTGTTGAAAAGTCGTTATTTTGTTTTTTTGGCACACAAAAAGTATTCTCGTCTCTTTATAATATTAATGTAGAACCACCGAACTCACACGAACTGTTTTAAATATGTTTTAAGTAGCTTTATGGATCTTGAGATTTACAATGGCACTGCTGTCTATAGTGGCCTCACTGAGCCATCGGATTTCATCAAAAATATCTTAATTTGTGTTCCGAAGATTAACGAAGGTCTTACGGGTGTGGAACAACATGAGGGTGAGTAATAAATTACATTATTTTCATTTTTGGGTGAACTAACCCTTTAATACAATTAGTGTATTATTTACTTATAATTACTAATAGCATTAACAATTAACTTATTTAATTTATTTTTCTATTTTCAAATACTTAAAAAAAAACTATTGGTAAATTGGTAGCGAGAACTGTGAAATTTTACTTGTATTGTTTCCAACTACTGAAATTTTGGTATCTGGTATAGTAGTACAGTATACATTTCAATACAAAAATATAAATTGCAATACTAATGCAAAATCTAATTAAGACATTAGATCAAAAATGTTTTAAATATTTCTACTTGCATAACACATATATATATATAATACAAAGTTTACGCGCATGCGCAGAAACTGCAGCGTAAATGTAGGGGAAAGGTCACGGAGAGCCTGTGCACTAATGTAAAAAAAAAGTGCATTAAATTATAAAATTGTGTTTGTGAACATGTACAATTACTTACACAGAACAAATCTAAGTGCACAACGCCTGTACTTTTTTTAAACCAGGAGCAGTTTCACTGTTCACCCTGAATGACATTTGTTTTGAATGAATCAGTCAGCTGTCAGGGTAAAGATTAAACCCATCTAACCATCTAAAACAACACGAACACATCAAACTGACATTTCTTAAGTAATTTAACGTGTTATGGCTCATCGTGGAAAATCAATTTCAAGTGAAGTTTAATAAGGTAAGCACATGATTTTTCTTATTCTATTCATTCACTAGTTTATTGTCTTGACCTAGTTAAAGACCTAGTCGAAACAGCGTCATTTGGAGGGAATAATTATGTTCTATGTTAATATAATTCAATTTCCAAAAGCGATTTAGATTTACACAATCGTACAAATGTTTGTGCACTTTATTGTGCTTAGAATCATTCTGCACTGGTCCCTTTAATTGTAAATGCATCCAGCGATATATTACATGCACACAGAGTCGCTCGTGTGGCTGTAAATGTTTACTGGCGTAAACATACAGTAATAATCAGTAACACTACTGACCTCTCCGTGCTTTGAAAAGCGCCGCCATCTTGGCTCTAAAGGGTCTGCTTTCGCAAAAGCAAACAGGAAGCGGTGTGCGAGTGGTGGTATCATGTGATCATGACGTCACGCTGATGTGATTATTTTATTGTTTTATTTGTTTGAGTTTAAAAAATAAATATGCATTTTCATTTTATATTAGTATATTAATTTATATGCATTCGAAATGTGTAACTAAATTAAGTTTTGAAATCGTAATAAAATTTTGCAATACTAATGATCAATAATTGGCTTACATACATTAGACCAAATTACTTATTTAATTTTTTTTAACGCAAATTAAATATAAATAATAATAATTTTACATGATCATTGTATTCATTTATATTTATTCTAACTGTCTAGGTAAAACAAGTTTCACTCTTTTTTATGATAAAGCAAGATGAAATCATAAAGCAAGATACGTTGCATGTATTGCAATACTAAAGACATTAGACCAAAATATTACAGTATTTACATGGCACTTCAAATTATATCATGATTTGAGTTTGCATTAAATATAATATTATAATATTATATATTTGCATAAGTATGTTATTTTATTTGAAATGTCTAAGTAAAATAATTATTTATATTACAATGATTTAGATAATTGATTTGATAATTTGAGATAAGATCATTTGAATTGAATTAATTTGATTTATTATTTACATTTAAAACATATTATTAACCCCTATATTATATTTTATTTGAATGATTTGAGATTTTTGGTTTGTTTGTTTTTACAGCTCTAATAGCAAAAATAAAAAAGATTTTGAATATTAGGGAATTTTAATGTTTTCAGCCTAATGAATTGTGTATTTGTGTTGTTTTCTTCAATGTTACTGATTAATGCTAATGATAAAGTTAAGAAAGAGTAACAAGGCAAGTCAGCTTTTTTTATTTTTCCAAAACATGTTTATTATTGGCATCATAAAAAGTCAGTTAGATGTCCTGGACAATTTAAATGAATCTATTCTGGGTGGGAGAAGTCAGAGAAAAGGGGGAGGTACGGGGATAAAAAGTGCCATGAGAAGGCTAGTTGCTGTGCTGCAAGACCGCAGCGAGGTGAGTTCACTGTTTAGCGGCGGTCAGATTGAAGCAGCCGCGCTGGTGGAACTGCATGTCCCTCACACGGCGCATGGACTGAATCTGAGGCTGGAAGGCGCAAAACTCGTTGTAGTGTCTGTAGTCGCCGCACTCAAACAGATACTGGTATCCTCTGTAGCCGGGGTACTGGTATCCCACCCAACTTCAAAAAGAGGAAGAGAGTCATCATTCAGAATGTGTACAGGAGGGGATATTATTGCTGTTCGTTTGGATTTGTTACTCACGCTCCACCGGGGACCCTCACGCTGCCCACTCTGTCACAGAAGCCATGCGCCCACAGGGTTGGCACGTCATCCTCCTGGATCTCCATCTTGTTGCCCTTGAAGTCAGACAGCTCAAACAGGCAGATCTTGTGCTCCATGGGGTCCTGTACGCATTACCGCAAATTAGCAACATGCATTTGAATTCAGCTAGTGTAAAGGAGAAGTTTCGATGGCCCTCAAAGTGTCATACCATGCGGATGGGTCTGAGGGACATGAGACAATCACTGCGGTAGCTGTTTGACCAGGTGTCCCAGCGAGGATACTCGCCCTTCTCCAGGATGAACATCTCGCCACGGAAGTTAGTCTGCTCGAAGGCAACAAAGCTGAAGACATGCACATCGGGGAGAGATGTGTACCAGTCAGTGGATGGAAAAAAAGAGGGATGACAGCATGAGTTTGGTACCAACAAAATGAATAAAAGCTATAATAATGATCCAAAAATAACACTGCCTCTATGCTTTTCCCATCCACATTAGATGCAATCCATTGGTCAGTGACTTACGGGCCGCACTCAACAATGATACTGCGGACTCTGTCCATTCCGCGTTCACAAACGTTCATGCACTCATTCTGGACCTCCATCATCCTGCCCTGGAAGTTCTCCTGGTCGAACAGGAAGATCTGCAAGAGAAGAAGATGTAGACCATGAGCAGGTATCCCACTTGCTTAAACTTTAGACTTCATGGATATTCTTTAATCAGTTTAAAAATGAAGGTTTTTGCAGGGATGTTATAGAAAAGCAAAGTTTAGCTCAAACCCCACTTGACTGAACCAGCTAATCAAGGTCTTGTTAGGCATACTAGAAACTTCTAGGCAGGTGTATTGAGGTAAGTTGGAGCTCCAGGACTGACTTTGGACACCCCTGTTATAGAAGAACCTTTTTGGGAACCATCTTAAAAGAACCACTTTTCTTAGTGTGAAGAACATTTTAATAATCTAAAGAATCTTTTTCCACTATAAAGGTTCCATTGATGTTAAAGGTTCTGTATGGAATCATATATGCAAATGAAGAACTTTTATTTTTAAGACTGCAGAAGAATCCTTTTGATTCCCCACTGTTCTTAAAAGAACATTTTAATAATCTAAAGAACTATGTCCACTATAAAGAACCTTTTTTTGCAATGGATATTAAAAGGTCTTCATGGAACCATTTTGAAACCATAGGTTTCATGCTAATCACAACATTACTTAAATGTCTGTAGCCAAAATCCAGTCCCTCAAACCAGCTGAACGCAGATACTTACTCTGTAGTTACCCATGAATCCGGGGTCTCCGGTCTTGGAAGCCTTGCTGGTGGCGGCAGGGGCGGGAGCTCCCTTGTCCTTGGCATCAGTGCCCTGGTTGGAGGTGGACTTGGCGGTCTGAGACATGGTGAAGGGGTTCAAGAACGTCTGTGGGAGAAAGAGCAGAGGGTGGGAAAGGTCGAAATTGGAAATTGGTGCATGTACTCCAAAATATCCAATGGGGCTGGTGTTGGGGACAGGGGTTGAATGTTAGGGATGGTAGGGTTTGGGCTTTGCATTTCAAATGGCTGCCTTCAATCCCAAAAAAAACGAAACAGAAAAATAAGTGAATTCCCTACTACATCCATGAGATAATAGTGAAGGGACTCCCAGCTTTAGAACAGCTTTTGCTGTATCCATTTCACCTGGGCTCTTACCTGCTTGAGTACAGCTGTGCTGGGATGGCTGGCTCGTGCTGGCCCCCTCTGACCAGTGCTCTAACTTTTATACCCTGGCAAGGGGAGTACAGAGGCGCTCGGCGTACAATAGAAACACGTCGTCATCAGAGTTTGCCCGTGCCAAAGCCGCAGGGTCATCGCTTAGCCCAGAAGGCTCTCCCCGCAGCGCCTGTAAGCACTTTACTGTCAATGGAAAGCCCTGACAATAGCACTTTCCTCTTTTAGCCAGCACTCTATGCTATAGGCTACATATGGACGAAAGGTATGCACACAGGTCAGAGGTCACGTGATGCTAATCCACTCGACTCTGCTCTCTAACATGCTCTCTGACTCTCTTGAGTTTCACAAGAAATACACTCTGTGATTTTTGCATCAGAGTTACACTCTGATTTCAAATGCATTCTTAATGTTTACTAACATTGTTGAAGAACAACAAAATGTACATATAATATAATCATTCATTCTGTTAACACTTTCTCCATCAAGCGGATGCAATGAGACTTTTCCTGTTTGTTCATGTGACATTCGACCAAAAGCCTATAATATAATATAATATAATATAATATAATATAATATAATATAATATAATATAATATAATATAATAATGTAATATAATATATATTTTGTGTACTATTATTATTTTCATTAGATATCTTTTATTTATTTATTTAGTTTTATTTGTACTTTTATTTGTGTATATATATATATATATATATATATATATATATATATATATATATATATATATACAACCCAATATTATTATTATTAGTATGTATGTATATATATATGTATATATAATAACTTTTCTTATTGCCAATAGTATGCCACATATGGCATCTCTATATACCATTAAAAAAATCTATATTCCAGTTTGATACCAGTTTGAAAATGTAATATTATGCCTAAAAGTAATTGGGTATCATTCTGTTTCTCATGATTTCTAGGATTAATATTACATTTTAAATGGTATTTTAAAACGTGCTTGTGTCTTTAAATGTACTATATGTGATAGCAGATGGAGAATGAGCTTGTTATGCAATAGAAGGATCCCACATGAGTTCCACAGAATCTCACAGGCACTCTTTGAACCTGCACTATGAGATATGGCTGCAATCTTCTAAAATGAATGCTGCAATAGCCCTGTAACAACTGCAATGTATCTCTCCTTACTGACTCACTGAATGATTCGAAATAACCTTTGAAAAATAGGAGCAGCCTACGAACCTTAACATGATTAAGCTTTATAGATGGCTTTTACTGGTTTTTATCTATTTTATTTTATATACTGATAGTAAATGTTGTTTTTTTCTGACATGAACTTGAGCTGCATTTTATTCCCCAAGTGCATGAAATGTGCTATGTACAAATAAAAGGTTTATTATTAGAGTTGTTTTGTCACAGTCACATTTTTTGTTTGTTTAATTTTGCGTTAAATTTCCTTTATTTGCAATGCTTACAAATGCCAGAATTCTGTGTTTACTGATAAAAACAGAGTGGTTAGATAATTTCTGCCAGGGCTTCCCTAGGGGATGGAGATAGAACTGCAGGGGGTTTGTGAGGCTATGGAAATGCCAGTTCTGAATTATATAAATAAAAACATATCTAATGACAATAAATAGATAAATGCAAGACATGTATAATATTGCAATAACATACATTATAATTCAAAAGTTTGGGGTCAGTATGATTTTTAATAATACTTTTGTTCAGCAAGGAAACATTAAATTGATCAAGACATTTATGTTACTAAAGATTTCTATTTCAAATAAATGCTGTATTAAGCAGCACAACTGTTTTCAGCATTGATAATAATCAGAAATGTTTCTTGAGCAGCAAATCAGCATATTAGAATGATTTCTGAAGGTTCATGTGACACTGAAAATGGAGTAATGATGCTGAAAATTCAGCTTTGATCACAGGAATAAATTACATTATAAAATATATTCAGATAAAAAAAAAAGATAATATTTCACAATATTCAGTATTTTTTAATCAAATTATGCAGGCTTGGTGAGCATAAGAAAATTATGACATTAAAAAATCTTGCCGACTTCAAATATTTGATGGTATTTTGCTAGTGAACATGCAAAGCTTTTTTAAAATCCTTTAGATTTACATTGCATTTCCATCTTCCATTACATTTTGAAATGTTAACATTTTTTAAAATAATAGGGGGTTACTTTAAGTCATTAATTTAGGTCAAAGGGGTTCGTCCGAAAAGAAAAATCTAGAATAAATAATAGCATTAATAAATATTAATAAATAAGTGTGTAAATGGCTTTTTCCTGCTTCTTTTACCATTATGTGAAAATATTAAAAATTAGTGACCTAACTTCATAATGGTTCTCAATATTATCAAAGGATAATATACTGTTACTATACTGTTTATTTACCCAATTATTCTGGGGCACAAAACAAGGGGAACAATGCAAACATATGAACAATTACATTTTTTTTTATTACTGTAAGTTCTTGACATCTTCATATCAGTGACCTCCCCTGCCGTCAATCTTTCTTTTTAACGCATTCACCGAGCCACAACAAGAGCATCATAATGGAACGGGGCCAAGACCACCACATCTCTCCCTGCGCATGACACCGTCTCAGATCCGTGTCGGCCCTTAACATGTGACTCGTGTGTATCCAGGTCCGAACGTTCAGGCCTGGGCGCAGAGATTGGCCCGGCGGGGATAGTGTGGCGTTTGCACTTCTCCAGCTGTATAGTTTTAACCCCTCCTTTGTCAGCTGGACAATGGCAGGCCCCTCCCTCGCTGCTGAGCCGGGGCTTTTAATGGGCCCTTTGCCAGGGGAGGCTTTAAAAGGGTGGATGCACATGCCCAGCTTTCACTCTCACATCAGGACGTCCCAAGGGCATCGAAGCGAGGTGAGTTCTTCTCCGCTACGGGCCCGTTGTCTGTCCCCACAACTCCCTCATACGTTTATACCTCCACCAGCCTCGGCTTCTTTTAGAGAGGCCTTCCAGTTTAGTCCGATAAATTAGAGAATGACTCAAAAAAGAGTCAATTTAGTCAAATTTCTGCTGATGCAAAATCTCATTTAGCTGCTCACCTGCATTCTGGTGTGTGTTAGCGTGATTGTGAGATAGGATTTTGGCATGTGTTTCCCTTTAGCGCAGGTTAACAGACTAATTATGTTTAATCTGCAACTTGTACCAACTTGCTCTTTGTTTTCAAGCAGACGAGATGACTCACCATTGCACCAAGTTCTCTGGCCATTGGAAGGTATGCTTGACAGAGCTGTCACTCATCAAGATCTGCAAAACAAGTTTCTGTTTTCCAAAGAATCTTACATAAGTCCAAAAAGATTGCATAATGATTACAAGTGCATTATCTGGAAGGTTTTGCTATAATTCAATGGTATGATTCCTGGTGTTGAACTTTTATAGCAGTTCACATCCCATTTGATCTTTTCCCCAACATGCAAGTCTTTAACTGTGCCCTTGAAATCTTTAAAGGTGACCAACCTCTGTCTTCCAGATCATCGTGTACGACGAGGAGTGCTTCCAGGGTCGTCACCATGAGTTCACCTCAGAGTGCTGCAATGTCATGGAGTTCGGTTTCGAATCCGTGCGCTCATTGAGAGTGGAGAGCGGAGCGTGAGTGTTTTCTCCAAAGTCTTTTTTCGATAGTTTACGTAATTCCCAAGGTTTGTGCCAAATATTTTGTCTAACCGTGACTCCAAATCTAGGGAGAAGGGTTACACAAACCATTATTTGACCCTTCACACACACACACATGAAAAACAGCTCTATAAAGCCAAAAGCAACATCAAAATTAGATTATGTTTTTTTCTGAAGAAAATGTGAGGCGCACCCATGGAAATGATGGTTGCCAGGGTGTTGCTATGCATTTGCTACAGTTCTAAATAGTTCCACGCATGTTGAGGTATTCTGGGAGGTTGCTAGGGAGTTTCTAGGTGATTGCTAGGATATTCTCAGAGGATTCTTTGTCAAAAAAGGCCAATTCTCTATTGTCTAGATGTGTCTCAGGTCTTGCCCTTAGAAGTCCACTTATTATTCATGTTGTATAACAAACGGTGCTAGTTAGGTGCGAGAAGTTTAGGGTTTTTAGTTTGTTAATATCACTAACCCTAGGTATGAGTAATAGTAATAGTGATTCTTGGTCAGCAGGGGTTTGTATAACAAAACATTTTTTGAGCAGACAGGTCACTTAAGAAGATTTGATGTATTAGGGTGGTCTGAAATGAAATGTTCATGGGCCTATATATATGAACTGATGCCGCAAGTGTTATTTTACACTGATGGCGATGTGAATTGAAAATGTTTATCTTTGCATTGAGTACTTTTTTGGCCTCTGAAAAAAGTTTTTTTTTTTTGCAAGTTCGAACTTTAGTACTCTGTGAAAAATTATTTCTCAAAGATTATTGGAGAATGTTTTACAAGAAAATGCCATTTCAGTCTTCTATTTTAAAATCTCATGTCTAAATTGATGTTACTTGTCATTTTTTGTAATTATTTGCAAAATTTACTAGCAATTTCTGAGTGAAAATTGTTTGAAATGAACGCTAGTGTATACTAATATACATATATTAGTACTGTCAAATCGATTAATCACAATTAATCGCTTCTAAAATAAAAGTTTGTAAATGTAACGTGTGTGTGTGTATATATACACACACAAACTTTTATGTTAGATGCGATTAATAACTAATCACATCTAAAATAAAAGTTTGTAAATATAAAGTGTGTATATATATATATATTAATAATCACATCTAAAATTTTGTAAATATACAAACAAAAGTTTGTAAATATAACTTGTGTGTGTGTGTGTATATATATATATATATATATATAAACACATATTTATAAACTTTTGTTAGATGTGATTAATCGCGATTAATCTATTTGACAGCACTAATATATGTATATACACACACACACAGTTATAATACTTATTAATATTTTGCATCCACTTTATTTTTATATTTTCAATTTCCATTCAGTTTTAGTTATTTTGTTATGTGCTTTTGTAATTTTTTTTTCAGATTTATTTTAGTACTTCAACCCAAATCAAGGCAACATTTTTTATTTAAGCTTTTTAAATTTTTCATCCAATATATGCATTTTATTTTAGCTTTATTTCTGTTAACGAATAATAGTTTTAGTTACCTAACAACACAGTGGCCCACAAGTTCTGCCAAAGCTCCTGTTTTTACCCTGCGTTTCTCTTCAGGTGGGTGGGCTACGAGCACGCCTCTTACCAGGGTCACCAGTTTGTGCTGGAGCGCGGAGAGTACCCTCAGTGCGATGCCTTTGGGGGAAGCAATGCTTACCACATCGAGAGAATGACCTCCTTTAGACCCATTTCCTGTGCTGTAAGTTCACTTAAAAACCATACCACACATAAATGACCAAACCTGCCATTTTGCATTGGTTTTCTTTTACCATATCCACAGTGATTGCAATTCATTTATATGATAACCATTGTTTTGGGTATTGCATTGAAAAAAAAAAAAATGCTCCATGACATTATGTTTGATATGATTCTATCCAGAACCACAGGGAGTGCAGAATGACCATCTATGAGAGAGAGAACTTCCTGGGCCGCAAGGGAGAGCTCAGTGACGATTACCCTTCTCTTCAGGCTATGGGATGGTGCAACAACGAAGTGGGTTCTTTCCGTGTTCAGTCCGGAGCGTGAGTATCTGCCTGGGTTCTTCTACTTTTTTTCCCTTTCAATGGTTCCATTTAATTTTTCATTTTGCTTATTTTTTGTTCACCGCTATCTATTCTTCAGGTTTGTGTGCTACCAGTTCCCTGGTTATCGTGGATACCAGTATATCATGGAGTGTGACCGCCACTGTGGGGAGTACAAACACTTCAAGGAGTTTGGTTCCCATTGCCAGACCCCTCAGATCCAGTCCATCCGCCGTATCCAGCAGTAACGGATTTCTCCTTGCCCCTCTCCTTGCAAAAACTCTCATGCCCCTTTCTACCCGATGCTAAATAAACTGTCTTTCTTAAACCTCACTGACCTCCTGTTATAGATCTGTGTCCAAAAAAAGAAGAAGAAGAAAAAAAGAGTGCATTTTCTGAAACCTCAAAGCAACAGTGAGGGATTTTGGACACTTTGAAAAAATAAATAAATAAATAAATGGTGTGCCTTTTATTACAAATTGTTTGAAACTGGTTTTGTGAAGAATTAATTTTTTTTTAGGCACATCAGTGCCTTTAATCATGGAAGGAAACAGAATGCACTTTCACCCTTTTTCCGCCAGAGGGAGCAATAAACCTACAAGCCAAATGCAATAAAACATTATCAGGTTTAATGAGAAACTAAATATATTTAGTACTCTCTTTGGAGAATAAACGAAACGAGCCCATGACATGGCTTAACTTGTACCTTAACGTGACTTAGTTTAAATGCCATTGTTTGTCAGATTTAATCATATTACCATGAACTGAAATAAGAAACCCAAACAAACAACAACAACAACAAAAAAACAGAGCTATACGGTGTTGATAAAAGAGGTGGGATGCGCTTACACAACGATTTTATTTAGATAACATGGCGCAGCCAGCAAAAGACACTAGACTTTCCTACTATGATGTAGCTACGGCTTATAAATATTAATTACGTAATGTGACGTGCGCCAGCTGATTCGCTGAAAGGTGAGTGGGCGCTATTCAGACAACGAATTAAAAAGTCCTTTTATGGGGAAGGCTTTACTTGTGAATATTAATGAGGTAACGTGACTGGGCGCTTCAGGAAGGTTACTAAGCAACGTCAGCAGGATCTATTTAATATGCATAACCGAAGCCTTCGCCGTAGTAAGTTTCGCCGTAGTAACCTTTTATTTGAAGAGAGAGAGAGAGTATACATCGCGTAAATTAAGAGTCGAGGGAAATAAAACAACAATACATTTCACACGAAAGCCATGATGAAAATGTAAATTAAAAAAATTAAAATTAATACAGGCGTTCGCGTCCTGGAGTTCAGCTCCGCCTCCTCACAGCGCTCCAGTTCCTTGTTTTGCAACACCAGCGCCGGGTTTTGCGTCGAACCGGCCGCTGGGAGGAAGTGCAGCTCTCAGAAGAGCCTGAATTTCACTTCACGACGCGCCGTGGGGCTCAGCTCACACACAAGCACTAAAACAAGAAAATAGTCGTCTATTCCCATCTGGATTAACCACTGGGAAACCTCAAGAAGCACTCTATCCCGGAGGGTCTGAGTGGAATCGGACTGGAGTGTTTTATGTGGACGAATATTGTGTTTTTGTTGAGCGATGTCGGAAGAGATGAAGACTTGGATCTGCGACCCAAACACGGATGGAAAAGAAAAGAGTGATTTCTTTCGGCAGTAACAGCGAAAATTCAAAATCAGCTCTCTTTTTGGAGGAAAGTACATTTAAAACAACAGAACGAAGCGTATTGGGGTTAAAAGTCACGTCGTGTTGATGTTGTTTTTTCTCTCGAAACTCGTAGTTTCGTCCATATAAGCTTGAGTTTGAGACGCACAGCCATGCATATGAAGTTCCGCAAGATCTAGCGCAGAGATTTCAGGCTGAACTCCTTATTTTTGTGTTTTTAGTTACGAAAAATAAAACGGTAGCCGTGTTTTCTATATATCACGTTATATTACTCCCTTGCCGTTTCATCGGACCACGTTTTGCGACACCATTGCGACTTTTTTTTTTTTTTTTTTTTTTAGAAAAAGGAAACTCGGATTGCTTTCGTTCACATTTGCTTATTTCCTTTTCTAGCGCCCCCCTCTCATCTGTAGGTTACAGTAGAGCAACATCTCAGCCGTTTTTGCTCAGAGCACACCTCTCATTATATAAATAAATCGACGAGCAAGCAAACCCAGTTAAGGAGGAAAAACAGTCTGCATTGCACTGCACAAGGCAATGGACTTCACACCAAAACCCAAGTAGTTTAATTTCGGCTCTTTAATTGGCTTGTGAGATCAAGACAACCAGCTTTGGATCAGCAAGAGGGGTGACAGGCAAAAATGGGGATTTGTTTGTGATATTTACATATATGCATATGCTGTTTAGGTCTTGAATGTTTTGTTTTGTCTCGCATTTGTGGATATTCAGGAAACAATCCAGCCCGTGTCGCACCGATAGCCATTATTTATGTTTCTTCAACCATTGGGCTTCAGATTTCCACCATCTTTACGCTTTTAAGAAGAGGAGAATACATATTACCCTTATTATTGTTATTATTATGTGCTGTCAGATGGTAAATGTGATTAAACAGGGAAATATTGGCGCATACTAGTCGTCCATTTTCATGCCTTATTGTGTTTTTGCAGCGAGCTGGCTTGCTTTATTTTAATACCCTAAGGATATCGTCTTATCCGATCGTTTACGACTTATTTTCTATATCTTGTTGGTTTTAACGGGATTGCACGGTCGTTTTGATAAGAGGATCATCTTGGGGATTGATTTCATTTGACACTGACGGGCCAGCTTGCGTGTATTTGTAGTTAACCCACTACCGCCGTTATCTCCATCCATTTGAATGGACGGTGGCTCAAATTAACTTGTATGTCATTTTTTTTATGACGGTCGTTGTGGGTTGTTCGTGTTAAACTCATCCAAAGGATGAGTGCTGGATGGGGGCATCTGCAGGCTAGAATCGCTTAATCGATATTATCGTTATCACCATCTAGAATTATTACTGGAGATGTTGCCATGCACACATATTCTTCCTCTCTGAAACAAGAAGCCATTTCTGCAATTCCAGTGGACCTGAGGGTGACGTTGCTTCATAGATAAGCACCCTATAGATTTGAGTGGATTTTGTTCTTCCTTCTGTTTTTTTTTTTTTTTTTTTTTTTTTTTTTTCTCGTGTATTTTCAGCCACGATGGTTGTTTTCTGAGAGCCTTTTAGGGGGCGAGACAAGATAATAAAACAACTGAGGCTGGAATAGATGTTTGCGCCTGTCTCGTGCATCTTCTTCATCATCACCACCACCACAGCTCCCGCGCTCGTCTCGTGCTGATTCCGCCCGCCCGCGCGCGAGCGCGCACCATCATCGTTCCCTCACGTCCCCCTCACGGCTGGTTCTGGTACCGTTAGCGACTCGGTTCGACCCAGAGGGCTCGAAGATGGCGGACCTCGAAGCGGTTCTCGCCGATGTCAGCTACCTGATGGCGATGGAGAAGAGCAAATCTACTCCAGCGGCCCGGGCGAGCAAGAAAATCATCCTTCCCGAACCCAGGTAACCGAAACGAGTCTGTCAGACAGTTAATTCAAACACATTATGCTTAATATTTTATTGTGAAGCGGCGGGTTGACATGTCAACATATTGGGTTAATCATTTTCCCCGTATTTTGACTGAATATTCATGAAAATTCCCTGTCACCATCTTTAGTAATGGCCTCTCATTCTTGCTTTCGCTTACAGAAAAAGTACTATGGTATTTTCGGATGAAATACTCGTTTATTTGAAGATGTACTTAAGTAATGGCATATTATTTAATTACTTTGGAGTGTTGTGCATAAACTATGGTGTATTATAATTAGGCCTGTTCTGAGACAGGCACTTTACCATGGTAACACCACAGTACTTTTTTCTAAGCGTTAGCTCAATCCTAATTATTGCTGTTTTCTTGTGTTAAAAAGCCTATGTCACCCATTTTGTGCTGTGTTTAGTGTTTTTGAGGTTGTTCAGCACTTACTGAGGCCTGTTGGGAAAATTTCCCCGTGTGAATCAATGGCTCTTATCACCTGTAGATTTGCTCCAGGTTGAGGGTGATATTCACTGTAAACAGGTCGAAATTCTAATATTGGCTTCACATTTGGACTTGCGTACTCAATAAGGCATACAAATGCCCTTTGTTGGGGTTTTATGTGACCGTTTTAAATGGTTAGACCTTGGAAACTTAGAAGACAACAGTATTTATTGTAATGGAGTATAAATGTGTTTTCCAATGTTTCCCATCTTGTAACATTCAGTCTGCTGATATTTTCCATTCGATTAATTGACGAAATAACCGACAGATTATTGAATCATTTCATGTACATGAAACACTTGATATTAGCTAGGCATTCAACAATACTTGCCCCTCAGAAAATGAATACAGGAATCAAATGGAAATACTAAACCCATACTAAACATAACTAGATAGACCTAGTATATTTATGGTATTATGGTCTTTGTTGGAGTTGATTCTACCTGTTCTCTCTGATATCATGTTAAAGTCTCTTGTGTCTATTGGATTTTTTTTTATTGCCACTGTCCGAAAACCGTAAAAGTGATAAATTGGCTATGCCGTCACTTTTTATGTAGTTATTTGGCCGTTTACAATCCTATCGGGAGACTGAACAGTGAACACTGTAAATGTTGTTTAAACCTGCTTTTGGTAACAAACCGAGGCCAAAGCAAAAGGAAATGGTATTTCAGATTTCATAGTTTGCTCATCTCATGGGATCACTATGGTGATATGACTGTCAGTTTACAATGTAAAGCCTGTAGTTCAACACAAAGGTTTTATTGTACAGTTTACATGAACGTGTCTCGATATAGACTGTGCATTCGTGGAATTGCAGTAGTTGGAATGTTTTTAAAGTTTATATAACACTTAAAAGTGATTAGTGATCTCTCAGTGCAGCTCAGGGCTCAACACTAAGCATTTTTTTCTGCTGGGCCAGCAGTGGTTCAAATTTTGTGGCCCCACCATAAAAAAGTAATTAATGAATAAAATAAAATGAGTATTGTTTTTGTTAGGGATGGGTATTTTTCAAAAATATTGTATTTGAATATTTGGACTTCGATTATTGTAAAGAATGGTTATTGCTTTTATATTGTTTCACGTTCATGTTGAGAAAAAAGAATATCCACTTGCTCGGTGTGCTAAGTAGGACTGCGTATCGATACAGATGTCCCGATTTAATTCCGATTCAATATTATCGATTTAGGGCTGGGCGATATGACCAAAATCTTATATCGCGATATGAGTATTTTTATATCATGATAATGATATATATCACAATATAGTTATTTTTGCTTTAAATAAGATTACATTTGCGCATTTTGAGAGAGAAAGAACATCACTCACGCCGTTTTTTGAAATTGTGTCTCACAGAAATTAATGATTTGATCTAATGATTTGTGTGGAATAAATTACTCTTTCAACCAACATGCTATAGTGCATAATTGTTTGCAGAATTTCTTACATTATAAACGCAAAACCTGCTGGAAATTATGCACATTCCGAAATTCGGGCCCTGATGATGGTGATAATAATAATATAATGTATTGCTATTGTTATTATATTCAAGTTTTTTTGCTTCCTAAAAACACCAGTGTGACTGTGATGTGGACTGATACACTATTACAACTAAAAAGAGGTTTTGAGTCCACTTTAAAGTCTAGGTACAAGTCAGTGCAAAGGATTTATTCTGTTCAATTCGGTCAAAACACTTTGGTTCAAAGTGTCCAGATTGATGCACTTAAAGGTGCCATTGAATTGAAAATTGAATTTACCTCGGCATAGTTGAGTAACAAGAGTTCAGTACATGGAAATGACATACAGTGAGTCTCAAACTCCATTGTTTCCTCCTCCTTATATAAATCTCATTTGTTTAAAAGACCTCCGAAGAACAGGCGAATCTCAACATAACACTGACTGTTACTAGCAGTCGGGGTGTACGCCCCCAATATTTGCATATGCCAGCCCATGATCGAGGCATTACACAAGGGCAGCCAGTATTAACATCTGGATCTGTGCACAGCTGAATCATCAGACTAGGTAAGCAAGAAAGGACAACAGCGAAAACTGACAGATGGAGCGATAATAACTGACATGTTCCAAGATAACATGATATTTTTAGTGATATTTGTAAATTGTCTTTCTAAATGTTTCATTAGCATGTTGCTAATGTACTGTTAAATGTGGTTAAAGTTACCATCGTTTATTACTGTATTCATGGATACGAGAGCCGTCGCTATTTTCATTTTTAAACACTTGCAGTCTGTATAATGCATGAACACAACTTCATTCTTTATAAATCTCTCCAACTGTGTAGCATTAGCCATTAGCCACGGAGCACTATCAAACTCATTCAGAATCAAATGTAAACATCCAAATAAATACCATAATTACGCGATTACACATGCTGCATGACGAACACTTTGTAAAGATCCATTTTGAGGGTTATATTATCTGTGTGAACTTTGTTTATGCAGTGATAGAGTCGAGAGCTCGGGAGAGGGTGGAGAGCGCGAGCAATTAAAGGGGCCGCAGCCTGAATCGGCGCATTTCTAATTATGCCTCAAAATAGGCAGTTAAAAAAATTAATAAAAAAAAATCTATGGGGTATTTTGAGCTGCAACTTCACAGACACATTCAGGGGACACCTTAGACTTATATTACATCTTGTAAAAAAAACGTTCTATGGCACCTTTAACTTTACAATGTACCAGTCTCCAGACATTGGTAAAGATATATTAATTTTGTTGATTTAATTGTTATTAAATGTAAAGTTGCATGCATTAACCTCAGTGTCCATGACCTTTGTTTTTCTAGCATGCAGATAGTTTAAAACAGTGCCACATTGAGCTTTAAAGAAATTTTTGCTTGTGTGATAAACTAAAACATTGAATTAAGATATACTCTAAAACCTTAATCCAAAAAAATCTTTCATGCATTTTAACGGATTAGTTCACTTCAGAATTAAAATTTCATCCAAGATTTTTGTCTTTCTTCCTCAGTTAAAAAGAAATGAAGATTTTTGAGGAAAACATTCCAGGATTTTTCTCCATATAGTGGACTTCAACAGTTACTAATGGGTTAAAGGTCTAAATTACAGTTTCAATGCAGCTTCAAAGGACTCTACACGATCCCAGCCGAGGAATAAGGGACATTTTCTCAAAAAAAAAAAAAAAAAAAAAAGTATATACTTTTTAACCATAAATGCTCGTCTTGCACTGCTCTGCGATGTGCCACACATTACGTAATCACACTGGAGGCGGAAGTACCGCGTTAGGGTGAAAAACTCCTCTCATTTTCTCCTCCAAATTCAAAATCGTCCGTCATCATTGTTTTACCCTTTTTTCTTTTTTGTAAAGAGCATTTGACTTAGTCTTTGCATGTTTGCTTTGTAAATACTTGCTCGGTACTTCCACCTCGGTACGCGTGACCTTTCCAATGCGATTACGTAATCCGTGGCACATCGCAGAGCTAGTTAAAAAATATATAATTTTTTTTATTTTACAAAATGGCCGATCATTTCGCAAGATAAGACCCTTATTCCTCGTCTGGGATCATGTAGAGCCCTTTGAATCTGCACTGAAACTGCAATTTGGACCTTCAACCCGTTGGAAACTGTTGAAGTCCGCTATATGGAGAAAAATCCTGGAATGTTTTCCTCAAAAACCTTACATTCTTTTCGACTGAAGAAAGACATAAACATCCTGAATGACATGGGGGTGAGTAAATTCTGAAGTGAACTAATCCTTTAAGTGCTTAATTTTATTACTGAATCTTTCAGATTACCTCCCAGTTATTTATACAGCTGATCCTTAGTGATTGTCACCATTGTAAACCCAACATATAGACCTGCGAAAGCATTCAACCAGGCGTTTTTGAAGAATGAGCTGGCCAGCATCAGAACAGAGCCACAGTAAACTCGCAGTGAGATTAATTTACGGTTAATCATCTTCCTTCCTACGCCAAGGCTAATATAAACGTCTCTCTCTGGGCCGAAATGATGCATGTGCCGGTGGGCTATTTAGCCTCCCCGGATGATGTGGTAATGCGCGGTATGAATTTGAAACGATAACGGGTTGGCTTTTCCGTTCGACAAATGGTAAACCATACATCCGCTCTTCATTGTGATTAGTCTGCTTTAGTGTCTCTGTTTGCTCTGAGGGATTACTGTAGTCCGCAGCAGGGCGGCATTACCACAGATCGAGTGAAAGCATTAGCCATTGACATCAGTGTCCCCATCATTAGCATTATTACGGGCTCCATAAGCTTTGTGCCACTCCCAGCTGCACCTTCTGACTAACACAAGCCGTTTAACATCAAACTCTCCTTGTGACATTCGACTGCTTGTATGTTATGTTATGTTATTCCGTAAGCTACTGTGGCGTAAGAGAACCATATCAATATCCCATATTGGCGGCGGTAATGATCCAGTGTGCATAAAAGCATAAGCTGATGGTACAATAAAGGCATTTGTTAATAAATAGAAGGTACTTTGTCCTTTGCCAGCAGAGAAAGTAGCGGCGGAGAGAGATAGCGCGGCTCTGCTACATTCTCCTCGGGCCAGTCGCGAGCCCGCTGGCAGAGAGGTGAGATTTTGACAGCATGACTGGAAGTGTTTGAGGAGCTGGCAGGATTGTTTGACAGCGAGACGAGTGGAAGAGACTGGAGATTGTTTCAGTCACGTAGACGTTGGACCGTGGGACGGAACTGATGCGATTGCAGACAGACAGAGGAAGAGATGAATGTGTCTGAATCCAGAGAGAGAGAGAGACAGGCACCAAGGGGTCGAGGATGTTGTGGTTGAATGCAATTTCTCTTGCACGGGTGCAATCCTGCATTTTAAATTGCATCCATTAGTCAGTGGTTTTGAACTAGTTACCACTTTTGAGATACTAAAGGCCAGTTAATGTGTCATAATAATGTAGGCCAGGCGATAAAATATGAATGCGCTGCGTGAGTAAAACATGTAGTCATTAATAAATGAGAAGTTTGTTTATGTCTTTAAAGGGCTCATTGCAGGCTTGAGGTTTCAGCCACTCAAGTGTATGGTTTATAAGTGCTCCAGATATCAGCTTTTGGTTTTTACAGTAATGTGTCAGGTCATTTACTAGGGCAGGGCGCTAAAATGTTGCTTTTAAGCCTATATTGAGCCGATATAGCTCTATTTATGTATCAGCTCAGAAATTACTTGAAAGGGTGGGTTTTCAGCATGTTTAATGCATGAAATAGACTAAATATTGAATTATTTTATTTTACATGCATCAACATAACAAATGACGAAATGCATGACTAGAAAAATAGTCTGTAGATGCATTTGAAATAACTAATCATCTTGTAATGAATGTCATTTCAGTTCTACTTTCTGATTATGAATTATCATATGCAGTAAAAGTCAACAATACTCTAGCACTGTTTTACCACAAACTCAACTGACTGGCTTCTCTCCTGTATGATTTCATATGAGTCTCTTCAGACTGCAGAACTGTACACTTTTTTTTTTTTTTTTCCTACCTGAACTTCTTTCCACAAATTGATCATATAAATAAAAACAGTATAAACAAAAATTAATAATAGTTTTAAGTCTTAAGTGCAAACAATAAGTGCAACCATAATCAAAGTACTCTCTCAATGTTCAAAGTGCAATTAGAGACCACATTTTTCTTCAAGCATGATACTGAGCTAAGAGATAGTTACAACTATACAGCCCAGCCTAAGATAGCTTTCATATTGGGAAATATTTGCATGCATCAGGGAGCCGCTTTCAAAATGCGGGTATTGCATTTATGTTTGAATGCGCGCTCATCATGTTTTACTTTCATTTCTGATTTCACAATCGCGCGTACTCTGTGATTAGGGAGCAGTGGTGCTGAGCACGCTTTCTACATAAGACTTTTGTAAGATGCTTGGAAGCTCTGTTGTGCAACGAATCCTCTGCCATGGCCTTGTCAGTCATCTCATCACATGCTCTCGTCACGTGATCAGTGAACTCTGATTCCTGCTGCACTATGTATGACTCTACTGCTTATGTTGGATGAGCTAGATGGCATTGAAGCGAACGTTACCCAACTGAATTAAATGGTTTTTATTTCTGTGAAAAGCAAAACAACAGTGGAGGCGTAATGTAAATGTATTGTAATTACGTTTAATGTAAATGTAAATTACACCTTCATGGCAATTTCACAAGACGGCTTTTCACCTCGATGAGAAATCTCATCACATTTTAATCTCACAAGATCTTTCATCACACCCTTAGTATTTAGCTTTGTATGCTACTGTTCAAAGTTTTGGGGTTAATAAGATTTTTATGTTTTTGAAAGGTCTCTTATTCTTTCCAAGGCTGCATTTATTTGATCACAAATAAAGGAAAAACAGTAATATTGTGAAAAAATATTATTACAATTTAAAAGAACTGGTATCTATTTTAATATATTTTAAAATCTAATTTATTCCTGTGATATTAAAGCTGAATTTTCAGCATCATTACTCCAGTCTTCAGTGTCACATGATCCTTCAGAAATCATTCTATAATATAGAATATATTATAATATATATATAATAGAATAGAATATAGAATATAATATTCTATTCTGATTTGCTGCTCAAGAAACATGTGGTGCTTCATATTTCTGTGGAAATGTTTTTTTTTTTTTTTTTTTTTTAGGATTGATGCATAGTAGGTACAAAAGAACAGCATTTATTTGAAATGGAAATCTTTTGTAACATTATAAATGTATTTGCCGCCACCATTAATGTAATGTGTTGTTGCTGAATAAAAGTATATACTATTTTACTGACCACAAAATATATTTTTTTTATTTTTATGAACATTTTTGAATAATGATAAAAATGAGTTGTTGAATTGGAGCCATGAATTTATTCATTGAAACGGATCAAAGTTTCCAATGCCATTTTTGCACACTGTCTTTAGGAAACTTAACAGCCAAATATAAATTGCATGATTTCTTTGTGATATTCACAATATTGCTTAATTTTTTTTTTTATTGCCTACTAAATTATTATAAAAATGTAATGAATATTAATATATCATTGATTGCACAACCCTATTTATAATAGCAATCCTGATAGCAGCCCTGTCCATTTGCCGTAATGTGTCAGGTCACTCACTACAGGGGTGTGTGTGTCTGGTCCAGGACTGCAGGAGCATGTTTTGGGAACACCTCTATCTCCCCTGACCTGCATTCTGACTCTGTGGGGCTGTGGTTGGGTGATAATGAGCCCTTGGAGGGGGTGCTAATTGATTCAGTCTCCCAAACTTGCTGCTCATTAACACCCTCTCCCAGGGCAGCATGGCTGTGCCCTCCTTTGGGAAGCGACAGGCAGAGAATTGAGCAGGTGGTTGTGGAGAGACCTAAACTAAGGCCGGGATCGAGGTGGAAGGGCAGCGTGGGAGGCTGACTTCACCTCAGTGACTCAAATCCAGATGCCTTTCTGGGTTTCAGCTGGTGTGGGGTTTGGATGGTGTTTGTCTTGCATATAAAGTTTTGAACTAAAGTCATCTCTTTATTTTTACCCATTTTCTTGCAGTATTCGGAGTGTCATGCAGAAGTACCTGGAGGAAAGGGACGAACTGGCCTTTGACAAAATCTTCAACCAGAAGATTGGTGAGTTTTCTCAATGCTTTATGTAGCTTTCAGCCAGTTTTGCATTGCCAAAAGGTCAGAAATTCTTAATGTCATCATTTCAGCTTTGGAAAAGGGCCATTTTTGAGGGTCCAAACGGAGTAATTCTTTGAATAAGCATCTAGAAAACACCACAGACCCTCGAGGAGGACATTTTAATCACCATGAAGTTAAATAAGGATCTTGTTCTTCCTTTTTTCTTATCTGAGTCAAAGACAGCTCTTTGTTCTTTATCACTGGCCAATATGTCTGCTTTTCTCTGTTAGTCACCTGAACAGTTAAACTCTTTGTCAGACGGCGTGCCGTACAAATGCGCTTTTGTTGTGGTTTGAAGAATGCATATGCCCAAATAACCTCAGGTACCTAAGTGAAAGCATGCTTTTTTTTCCCACTCTGCGCTTTTGGAGAAAAGGCGTTTGCTGTAATGTGTGAAGTGTGAGCTGCGAAGGCACCATGGGAGCACGGCAGTCAGCCCCAGATTTTGATTAACTTTAATTTTTACTTACTTTTGTGTCTGAAGTCCCAAGTGAGGATCTGTTTCAGTGGTTTCTCTCTCTCTCCTGACTTCTTTCGCTCACATTGCCTCCATGCATTACACAATAACATGCTGATAGTGCGTTACGTTATATGTTATGTTAGTTGATATTCTTATCGCAGACAGACATCAGAGATCAGTAAATATGAGGATGTGTTGTTAAATTATTGAATATTATTTCCACCGTCCGGCCAAACCGTTCTTGTTGCTTAACCATACCATTCCATGTCGATCTGGCCCAGTAATCTTGTCATGCCAAACCAAGATCAAGTGTAAATATAACTGGAACCATTCCTGACCGTTCTTAAAACCATTAGGCCCGCTGGTGGAAAAGCGGCTAGTATTAGAGTAGTTGTAGGCCATTGTGCCCCGAACTACCTAGATCATCTGTTTAAACGCACAACAATACAGGTATTTTATTGATCTCATGGAAGTATGAGTGGTGTTGGATGAGATACTAAAATAAAAGCAGTTGACAAGTGTCCTGCGTGCATGTGAACTCCTTCAGTACTGTTTGAAAAGCATCCCAGGATGTACCTCTTGTAGTTATGAAGCTATTCTAATATGTGGAAAATAGTAATAATAAATAATGTGTAGGTGTGTCGAGACATTTGACTGGTAGTGTTTGTATTCTTATTCATGTTTTCATAGGCTATATGTTTTTGACTGTCAGTGATGTTACAAAAGTGATACATAGTATATGACGAGTCACTCTTATTTATGGATATGTTAACAAGTGGTCTTCCTGGGTGGGAAACCTGTTTGTGGTATTTACAAATCAAACTGCTATGCGAGTGACATGTCGATGAGGCTTAGCAACAATAACAAAAAAAGCATTAATTAAATGAAAGAAGTATTTTCACTAATGCAAATATTTGAAGCTTGCAAATATTCCAGGTCCTCTCTGAAAAGAAATGTGAAGCAGGAAACCAAAGTCCGCTGCGGTGCCGCTAGTTCACCATACTGAATTTGAATGACAAATGTCTCAGTTTTGCATCTGACCAGTGGAAGGAGATAATGACTCAGGGGCTGGTTGCATAATCAGATGCTTCCCTTCTGTCTTTGTCTTTTAACCCTCGTTGCTGTGGCATTTCGTGTTTATTTGATGAACCGAATGAATAATGTTGCATGATGGCTTTTTTGAGTCAAGTCTTTCAGGTTGTGTTCAGTTGTCATAGCTGTGGCATATTGGTTTGTTGGTCTTGCGCATAACGTTAACATCCAGAAAACGTTCATATTGCATTGTTTCTCATATGATTTGTCTCTTTTTAGTAGGCCGTCTTGATTTACTGCAAAAAACTTGATTTTTCTTCCTACTGTGAAGACCCTACACTCGCTGTGATCCGCCTAGTCATATGAGACCTAATAGGGAGCAACAAGTAGCTTTTACCATTAAAATTGCATGAGAAATTAATAGAAATGAATCTTGCTTAGCAGGAGGAGATGTAGAGAACAACACGAGGATAAAAAGCTCAGGCTCAGGGGTGTCTGTTGGCCGAGAATGACAGGGGAAAATGCCATCCTCCTTCATTGATTTAATTCGGTTTGACAGTCACAGCCATGAAGACGTTCGTGTGGTAAAACTGAGCTTTTGATGTTTGACTTTATTGGCAGCAGAACTCGATTTACTGGCACATCTGGAATGGTCTAGATAATGCTGTCTGTACATGTTATAATATGAAAAGCAATAATGAATATTGAAAAATGGAGCAAAGGGGTTATTTATCCTAAGTTTAATACTTAGGATAAGATCATCAACGTTGTTCTGAATGGTTTGATTAATTTTTATTGCATTTTTTTCTCGGCATTAAAAGCTTTGAACTGATTATCAGTCCTTTTGAGACACGTGACCAATTTAGGGTTGTGACAAGACAGCTTATGAGAATGAGACCAGATGAGATTTTTACGCAATATTTTTAAGAAATCTTCAATGACGAAATGCATGACTAGAAAAATAGTCTGCAGGTGCATTTGAAATTTTTTAACTAATTATCTTGTAATTTCAGTTCTACTTTTTGAGTATGTATTATCATATGCAGTAAAACACGACAATACTCAAGCACTGTAAAAGGGTTTACCACAAACTCAACTGACTGGTTTC
This sequence comes from Megalobrama amblycephala, assembly GCF_018812025.1. Taxonomy (NCBI): domain Eukaryota; kingdom Metazoa; phylum Chordata; class Actinopteri; order Cypriniformes; family Xenocyprididae; genus Megalobrama; species Megalobrama amblycephala. Next base: position 57,029,267 of record NC_063045.1, read on the forward strand.
TCTCCTGTATGATTTCATGAGTCTCTCAGACCTTACTGACAAGCTTCTACAACTTTTGACCTCCTAATAAAAACGGTATAAATTAAATTGAATAAGAGTTGTCTCTTAGTCTTAAGTGCAAATAATAAGTGCAACCATAATCAAAGTACTCTCTCAATATTCAAAGTGCAAATAGAGACCACATTTTTCTTCTAGCATGATACAGAGTTAATTGATGGTTACAACTACACAGCCTAGCCTAAGATAGCTTTCATATTGGGAGATTGCATGCAGGGAGCTGCTTTGAAATCGCGTTTGAATGCGCGTTTAACTTTGGCGATTGCGTGTTCTCTGTGAATAGGGAGCGGCGGTGCTGAGCGCCCGTTCTACAAGGTAAGACATTTATCATATGTTAACAATCCTCCACAATGGTCTTGTCAGTCATCACGTCACTTACTCTCGTCATGTGATCAGTGAACTCTGAGTCTTGTTGCACTACGTACGACTCGTTAAATAGTTTTTATTTCTATAATAAAATGTAATAATGTAATGTAATAATGTAAACCTAATAATGTAAACTTAGCGGTGGCGTATTCTATCCAAATTTCATCCTCACACTCCCGTCATGGCCATATTACAAGACCGCATTTTGCCACGACGAGAAATCTCGTCACATTTTAAAATCTGTACATTGTAATGAGAGAAAAAACTTCATCTTCCTCCTTTAAATGTGCCAGACAAGTGTAGCTTTTCAAAGTTACCACTGTTCTCTCTCTACGCCCTCAGATTCAGTTAAATCTTTCCCCATTATAGGCCATTCAGTTAAATCTAAACCCATTCTCAAACTCTTCCACGACCTACATGCACCAAAGATCTTGCATGCTCTACAGATCGATAAGCTTGTTACATTGATGCTTTTTATTTAAGTCTGGGAAGTCACGACTAGCTGTAATAAATAATGTGGGTCGGGCAGCTCAGGTTGAAGATGAATAGCCCTGTTAGCAGAATGACATTGGTGTATCGGTGCATAGACACTTGTATGCATGTATCTGTGCAGTTTGACAGCAGTTTTTGGGCTGATGATGTCTCTCCATCCCCTCTTCATGACACATGATTTATTGGACCATGTTTGTACTCTGAAACGGAGATGCTGCACTGCAGTGCAATTCTCTCTCTCTTTGCACTCTTCTTCTCCTGTTGCTCTTTTACTTGTTAGCATGCTTCACTTTGTGGCAGGTGGCATCAATTTTGCATTTTGTGGCAAGCTAAATGTTTGCAACAAGGTCTTAAACCTGTGCAGAAATAAACTGTTGTGCTACAGTTCGAACATTAACATGACAGATGTAGATGGGATGTTCAAGGAGTAGTTTACCCAAAAGTAAACATTCTTCATCATTTAATGATTTACTCATCCTTATGTTGTTAAATAAGCATACAAGGAAATAAATAACACGCATACATTCATGCATTTGGTAGATGCTTTTATCCAAAGCAACTTACATTGCATTCAAAGTAATTTTTTTTACTGAAAGTCAAAAGAGGTTTATGTCTGTCTTTCTTCAGTCGAAAAGAAATTAATGTTTTTGAGGAAAACATTCCAGAATTTTTCTCCATATAGGAGACTTCAACAGTTAACAGGTTAAAGGTTCAAATGTCAGTTTCAGTGCAGCTTCATAGGACTCTACATGATCCCAGCCAAGGAATAAGGGTCTTATCTAGAGAAACGATCGTCATTTTCTAAAATAAATAAATAAATAAACATTTATATACTTTTTAACCACGTTGGAAAGGTCACGCGTGATGTTAGTGGAAAAACAAAAACATCTAATTTTCTCCTCCAACTTAAAAATCGTCCGACATTGTTGTTTTACCTTTTTTTGTAAAGGCTGTTTGACATAATCTTTGCATGTTTGTTTTGTAAACACTGGATCGGTACTTCCGCATACATCACGCGTGACCTTTCCAACGTGATTACGTAATGTGTGAAATTGTGGACGAACATCGCAGAGCTAGTGCATGACAAGCATATGTGGTTAAAAAGTATATTAATTTTAAACAACTTTTTAGAAAATGACAGATTGTTTCGCTAGATAAGACCCTTATTCCTCGACTGGGATCGTGTAGAGATCTTTGAAGCTGCGATTTGTACCTTCAACCTGTTGCATCCCAGTGAAGACCACTATATGGAGAAAATCCTGGAATGTTTTACTCAGAAACCTTAATGTATTTTCGACTGAAGAAATTTTAAACTAAAAAGTCCTGTCAGGGTCATCCATAACAGGCGAAAATACCACCAATAGCTGTGATTGCTCTGCTGTGAGTCAGAGTACTTGTTTATGATACACAACCAGATGAGCAGTCTCTTCATTTCCTGGCCCACCCCCCTTCAGAACCATCACTTATCATGCAGACCCCGCCTCCCTCTTTATCGTCAGTAATGGTTTCACGATGACAGGCCAGAGCTGTCAAAGGACACAGTACACGCCGTCCCCGAGCGCACACATCGTAAAACCATCCTCGTATCTCTGCAATCGCTTTCAGCCAGTCGGCTGTCATTTATTCTGCTGCATGCGTCTCATGGCTTTGATGCCTGAGGGAGGCGTTCACAGCTCCTATTGATCTCCCTAACGTTCCGATCTGTTGTTATGATGTTATTCCTCTATCTGCCCTCCTCCTGGTTTCTTCATTTGTGTTCTGCCTGTCCACCCCTCCTCCTCCCTCATTCACATCTCCCTTTCTCTCTCTCTCTCTCTCTCTCTCTCTCTCTCTCGTTCCATCTGTCAGAGTTCTGGAATGGATGTTTGAGAGTTTTGTGTTGCCTAGCAACTGCGGTTGCCATGGGAACGGCAAAGATAATCTTTGTTTGCTTTGGCGATCGGGAAAATGAAATTAAAGGATGAATTAAAGAAGGAAATAGATGATTTCCATTCAAACAAAGCAAATAAAACCCCTTATAGATTATACTCCAATACAATAGTAGGATAATTACACCCATCTTCTTTCTGGCCCGAGGCTGGCGGCTCTGATTGGCTGGATTGATCGATCTGCCTATTAACAGTTTAGGTTTCATTTTCCCTGTGTTTAGATGCATGTTTAGCCCTTGTCTGTAATGCTAGTGTGATGCGTGCCCGAAAGTGCAACATATTGATGCGTGTCCTTTATTAGCGAGTCAGAGCGCCTGTACCCAGATGTGTTTGTGTGTGAGTGACTTCATGCATACGTGTGCATGTGTGCACTAGCATTGCGTTAATTGACAGTTCTTTGATCCACCAGCTTCTGTTAATTGCTCTGGGATTTGGAGAATTAATTGGCCAGTCAATGTCATTATTTCCACCCCACTCGCCCTCGTCTCTCTTTGGCTTACACCAGGGATGCTCAAATTACGCAGCTTGAGGGACACTTTTAGAAAATGCAGGGTGAGCGGGGTCAGTGAATAAAATGACCTGGTAATATTGGTTAAGTGTGCAGTAACTAGGGATGGGTATCGTTAAGGATTTAACGGTATTACTACTCTTACCGATACTGCTTATCGATCCGGTACTTTAACGGTATTCTTATCGGTACTTTTTGATATATAAATATATATATATATATAAAATAATCTGAATTAACTTTGCTTTATATTATATAGTGTCTGGCATTTTTGGTGTTTTATATAAGATACAGTAAGAACATGAACAAAGAAACAAACTGCCAAATACAATAAAACAAAGACACAAATGAAATAAAGTGCTTTCATTTGTTCTTGTGTTCATGTAAGTAATATAGACCTAGCCTATAAAAGAAATCTAAGTAAAGTAACCAAATGTAAAATAACACTGCATGGTTTTCACAGTATAAATTAATAGATTTAACTCTCATTAAAGCTAGCTATATTCAGAAGAAGTGCTGTGAGTAATTTTCTCTTTGCATTTTGTTGTTTGATTAACACTGATGGCATAATTGTCAGAAGATGACTGCTGTCACTTTAAGACAATATATATTAACACACATCGGATTTTCTCCCAGCTGTTCATGTACACTTCCGATATAAACTGCATTTAAGTAGCTAAACACAGTCTAGTCCGGTCATTTTAACATACTATTGTGTGTATTTGATCTTTTGGACGTGCACCTGAAGCCCAACGTGTAGCCTAATTTGTTTGTCTATTTGCGATCCGTTTTGAAGCGCGCGCCGCAATTCAGCCTGAGGAACAATGTCTCTTGCGCGGATTATTGTGCTTTCAACGTTTTAAACGTTGATAATAATTTTCAAACATTTACTGCAATTTAGCAACAGTAAAGACTGCATTTTACAACAATCACCGACTGTGCTGATTCTTACGTTAAGTTTGAGTTTAGGGAACGCGCGCAGCCGTGGAGAGAATGAAGGTGTGCTAGACGAAACGCGGCTAGTTTTTAATAGTTTTACCTTAGATATCTTCTTTCTGATGATCCTTGAAAGCCAACATCAAAATAAAAAATGAAATTAGCTTAATATCAAAGCACAGGCCTAAAGTGTATGCAGACGTTTAGTTTTTCAGTTCTCTCCTCAATCGTCACCATTAAACAGGGCTTTCATGTGAGCGGCTGCGCGCGCTGTAGCTCCTCTGCGTGAGCGCGATCTCTCTTCTTGCGAAAGCAAAAATGCATCATAGACAAATGTCCTAATATTATTGCATATAGAAACAGCTGGCGACTCTGGCGAGATAGAATCTGCAAGATAATGTCTATATAGTAATAATAAATGCACATGTATTCTCTTCATAATTTCTCCAGTACCGATAGCAGAACCGTTAACGTCAGAGCTTATCGATACACCGGTCTTTCAAAATTTAGCCCCGGGGTCAATTTAATACCGGTTTTCGGTACCCATCCCTAGCAGTAACTATGGCTACGTCTACACTAATCCGGATATATTTAAAAACTGAGTTTTCCTCCGCGTCCACACTATCTTTTTCAAACGTTTTTCAAAAGTTGCTCATCCACACTGAAACGTATGAAAACGCTTACATCCCCCTACTGCGCATGAGTAAAGCTTCGACCTGCGTCATTTCCGCTAGGCGTTTATTTACTTTACGGCTCTTTGAAACTTTGCGGCAATGTTGAGGAAAGGCACTGAGTTTTTTAAATGGACCGACAGTGAGGTGGAGTTGTTGCTGCGAGTAACACAGGAGTATAAAGTGGCCAAAGCAAGCGAGAATGTAGACTGGGAGACGTATCTTGGCTGAATTGGTCATATGACTGCATCACATGACTAATGTTATAAACGTATTAGTGTGGACATGGCCTATGTCTTTTACCAGCTTCATTTTTACATCAAAACTTTTGTAATAGTCTGTCTTAAAGGGATAGTTCACCCAAAAATGAATATTGTCATCAATTACTCACGCTCATATCGTTTCAAACCCGTGAGACCTTTGTCCATCTTCAGAACACAAATGAAGTTTTTTTTTTTTTGATGAAATCTGAGAGCTTTTTGTTCCTCCATTGACAGCTACGCAACTACCATTTTGACGCTTCAAAAAGTTCATAAAGAAATTGTAAAACTAATCCGTATGAATTGAGCGGTTTAGTCCAAATTTTCTGAAGAGACTCGATCACTTTATATTATGAACAAATTTAATTTAATCTTTTATTCACATATAAACATTGATCAGCGAACATAAACTCAACCGAACAAGCTTTCCGTTATGATGTAAATTTAACAAATTTTATTTACATACTTGTAAATAAAATTGCAATGCATTGTGTCCCTCACGTGCAGTCCAGGCATAGAAAAGGCAAAAATAATGGCTGGTTTGTAGTGGTGGGCTCACCTTTGAGTATAGACCAGAGCCAGTATTAATATTTGAAGGCTGCTTGTCTCTTCCCATTGCTGTGTGAACTGCTGGGAGAGGCTCTCGAGAGCTGGTTTCCAAACCTAGTGAGCAGCTTATTTTCTTCTTTTTGGCAAATTCTATGAAAACATTGCATGTATGTGGAGAAGGTAATCCCACAGTGCACTGCAACAGGGTTAGTGAAAGCAGTCCATCCTAGATGTGGAGCAAAGAGAGTAATATCAGTTGACAACACTTTAGAGTAAAGTTCAGTTAGTTAATGCTATAGGTATCATGAACGATTTATTAATCTTTTTTTTTTTTTTTTTTTTTTTTTTTTTAAACATGCACTACTATTCAATAGTTTGGGGTCAGAAAGTTTAAAGAAAAAAAAGTAATACTTTTATTCAACAAGCATGCATTAAATGGATCAAAAGTGACAGTAAAGACATACATAATGTTACAAAAGATTATGATTTCAAATAAATGCTGTTCTTTTCTACTTTCTATTCATCAAAGAATTAGGGGTGTGCACAAATAGTCAAATATTCAAAAATTCAACCTGTAATTAATATTCGAAAAATAAAAATACTATTTGAATTTACTGTGTTGCTTTGCTGGCCGTAAATGCAGTGAATCATGATAGATCCAAAACACTAAAACTTGCATTTATAACTAAATGCATTGGGTGGCGCTGTGAAGCTTGTTTAACAAGTTTATTTTATTTGATCGTCACATAATGTTGTCGCCTGCCTCGTGAAGTTTGGAATTACTTGGATGAAAATGATCTTACAAAATAGAATTACTTTTAATCAAATTAATGAAACTGAGTTATCATAATATCACCACCATATTGAGAAAGCACATGAAATCAAAACACTCGTCAAATGTCCATCACTGCATTCACGACAGGTAAGCACAGCTCTAAATTATTCCCGAGTAAGCCAAGAAGATAGTTTATCTAATAGCAAAATGATTTTAAGACATATGCTTCCTTTAAGTTTCGTTGAGGGAGATATATTTACTAACAGAAAACAAAGTGCTGCTGTTAGAAACTTAGCTTAGCATACCGTTATGCATTATCGTTATCTTTGTGTTTCTGCAACGTCTGTCAGCGCAGCTCGTTTTCTTTTTTGTTTTTCTCAACATGAACGTGTGAAACAATATAAACACGATAACCATATACTGACTCGAGTGTATTATGTACATTACGTTTTGTACAATAACTGGCGCTGTCTGCTTTATTAGTGTTTTTCCCGCTCGTGCTGCTTGAGCTTAAATGCTTTTGTTCTTTATAGTTTTTGACTAAAAGAAAACTTTAAGATATAATGTAAGCTTGTTGTGTATATTGCCTAATCGTAAGCTTGTTCTAAAATGGTTACAAAATCTTGATGAATATAAAAAAAAGTCCTTGTTTAACGTAATTTAAATAAACGAATATTGGAATATTCGTTTTTTACGAGCCCAAATATTCGAATACAATATTTTGGTACCATCCCTACAAAGAATCCTGAGAAATATGTATCATGGTTTCTACAAAATTATGCAGCACAACCGTTTTCAACTTTGATAATGAGAAATGTTTCTTGAGCAGCAAATCAGCCTATTAGAATGACACTGAAGACTGTAGTAATGATGCTGAAAATCAGCTTTGACAACATTAAAATAGAAACAGTTATTTTAAATTGTACTGTTTTTGCTTTGCTTTTGGTCAAATAAATGCAGCTTTGGTGAGATTAAGAGACTTCTTTCAAAAACATTAAAAAAAATTACTGAACCTAAACTTTTGAACGGTAGTGTATGCTAATAGCCTTTTAACATCTAAAGTTTAATTTTACATTAATGCAGTACTTTCCCACTTAACATATACATAAATTGTAAGAATATGACTAATAATGATGACTAAACAGTATAAGGTAAGGCTTATTATTAGCAGTCTCAAACTAGTTTTTGTTAATACAGTAAAGTTGATAAGTTGCGCCACCACATAAACATCTGTACATAGATCATCTGTTGTTCTTCTGTGCTTTTTCCTGCTGTTAGCAAACAGCCGCTGCGTCTCATTTCGGAGGCTGCATCCTCCGGAGGACGCATTTGAAGACTGCATACATCATCAAGGGTGTCTTATTTAAGAAAAAATAACTGTAATAAAATTGACTGTTATTCCTCATACAGTGTAAAATACTGTAATTTCTTTCTTTCTTTGCAATCTAACGGTTACTTTTCTTAAATGAGACCGCCATGATGATGTATGCAACCTTCAAATGCAACCTCCGGAGGATGCAGCCTCCAAAATGAGACGTAGCAAGCATTGCATTACCGAGTGTGCTTTTGAATTGTCGTTTGACTTGTATTTGTCGTCTGACTGCATGCATCTAACCGTGACGTCCGTACTGTGAAGGTTGGGACGAATACATGTACTATTACACCCCTAATATTTATATGTAACATTAATCTAGATGAATAAATGCTGTTAAATTGTTGTTAACATTTCTTTTAATACCTAAAAGCATTATTTGAGTATTATGACCCACACGGTGGAGACAAAAATGTGCTTCTGATTCATATATTTGTATATTCAATTTAAAAAAAAAAAAAAAAAAAATTTCAGAGAGCTCGCTCCATCACTGTTCTATGTATTTATCTGTTGAGTAATCAAGCAGTCCAAATGACCAAAATAAACATCCCTACTATGTTTTGGGTTGATTCACATCCAAACATATCCAATTTGGGCCTGATCCTCGTAAGCTTTTACGAGGTGACTGCAGGCGTTCTCTCACAGAATCAATGTCTTTTGGCTGGTCACCATGTTGTGTAGTTCTCTAATCATTTCGGCCTGTTTTCTCTTTTGTCTCTCTGCCGCAGTCTCTCGTCCTCTGTCCAGTTTTGGCCCAGAGCCCATGTGGGTTTTTACACGCTGTGGTCTGTCATACAGTTACTTTCCCAGGCAGACTTGGCCCAGTATCTGTGTATGCGCCTTTGCCCTGTAATTGCTGTGTTTATTCTTGTCGTGTGACACGGCTCTTACCAGTTATTTTCTTACCATCAGTTTTACCAATAAGATCCTGTAGGTTAGATCCTTGCGATACAGAACATCCTGTTGACTCTTGGAGAGTTTGAATGACTGTTGAGTTTGAAGCCATCACCCATTTGTCAATATGCAGCTGGAGATGTTTGCTGCTTTTCGAATTAAGCTTGTGACCTTCCTTCGAATACACAGCAGTTTGCCAAACCTTCCAGTTTGACATTGTGAGATGACAGATTGAAGAATGAGCCATAGCTTCCAAAAGAGCAAGCTTCTGCTCCAAGCTGCTCCGCCATGGGAGTTTCCCGCTGAGCAGTAGATGTCTTGGTATCCAGATGAAGAATGCCAAGTCAGTATGTTGTACCAGGGAAAAATTAACCTTACATTTATGATGCGTCATTTAAATAAGCAACTGCAACAGCAGCAGCTAGTTTGCAGAATGTGGGCTCTTGGATGAAAGGTTTGTGTTACATGACAGATGTAATAACAATAAACCGTTTGAAGAATGTCACTTTAAGCAGAAAGGAAAGTTGCATCATCTCGCAATTTGCATAAAATTACAGTCTTTATGGAAGCCACATCCGCCACCTTAATTATTATTACCTCTACCAGAAAGAAAACAATGTTAAAGTTTGTTTTCTCTAGAGTGGAAATGATCTGAGTTTAATGAGTGGCCACTGCTTTATATATATAATATGATATTTGCCTTCACTATTTTACTGTTTTATACTTTGAAGCTGAACTGTATTTTTTTTTTTTTTTTTTTATGTTAAAGTGCACCTATTAGCCTATGGATTTTTGAAAATGACCTCTCATGCAGTGTGTAATGGAGCTGTATGTGAATGTAAGCAGTCTGAAAATTTGTAAAGCTGAAAATGCATCATAAAGTTATTGTCTCTCAAGAGAAATAGTAGACTCTGAACCGCTTAAATGAGTCGTTTGTAATTCAAAGAATCAGTGGTTAAAGATAGGACAGTACCTACTTCCTCCTCAGAATCACAACCTCTAAGTGTGATTAATTATTGATGTATTTTATACAGAGTGTTCAAAATACAGTTTTGTTTTAGCTATATTGTGTACGTCTCCAGCTAACCGGCTAACTCGCGTTATTACTGTCTTACTGAAATACTTCTGCTAATCATCTGTGGCTCACTATTTCACTAAAATTGTGTCCATTAATGCAGATCGTATTTTGTTCTTACTATTTTTAGTAATGATAAAGGATAGAGCAAGATGCGTTTGACAAACTTTAATGTTACATCAATCATTCACGTTAGTGCTCGGCTAATGAATGCAATCTTATTGATACTGTTAATAATACAATTCCCACATGTGCACCGCAATAAATTAGAAATATACACATCTGTTTGTTGGACATTCACTTGTTAGTGCTGATGGTGAGGAATTACAGTTGCAACATCTCATGATGAACATCAAACTGAGTATAGTGTATCACTGAGCGTCCTGCTAAAGTTATCTTTGCGATGGAGGTTTGGGTTAAATAACTGGTTCTTTCAGTGTTTCATCATTGGACTTATATAGACTTGATATGGTCAAATCAACGCCATCATTACTGTCTTTACAGTGTGTACAATCGCTGAGCTTTAGGAAGCTCAGGAGCCGTACGCGGTAGACCAATCGCAACAGACTGAGTCATCTGGCCAATCAGATCAGAGCAGACTCGCAGAAAAGAGGGATTTAGAGAGACTGATTCAGTCTGAGTCATTTGAGAATCATTTGAAAAATGTGGTGATGTGCAGTGTATATTATGAGAAAACGAAAGTGTTTTTTGACCTTTGATGCATGTAAACCTGTTGTAGGAAACATCCTAAACAGGATTAGGAGCCTTTCACATAGCATAATAGGGGCACTTTAAAAGTTGTCTGTGCATGTTAAAGGTATAGTTCAGCCAGAAATGAAAAATGTCTTAATTTACTTACCCTCATGTTGTTCCAAACCCACATTAATTCTTCTTTCTGTAGATTCAGTGAAAGTCAGTTTTGGTCCCCAATTACTTTCATTGGGACAAAAAAAACCATCTTAAAAAATCTTCTTTTGCATTCCACAGAAGAAAGTCAGTTAAACCAGTTTGTAAAAACATGAGGAAATGATGAATGAACTTTCATTTTTGGGTGAAATATAATTTTTACACTCTAAAAAAAAAAAAAAAAGGTTGCAATGTACTGTATTAATTTAACCCTTAAAGACCTAGAGCATTTTTGGGGCTCCTGACTCGCCTGCACTTTTCTCTGGTTTTTGTAACCCATTCTAGCAGTCGGCATCACGTGTCATAAATCATTTTAAACAGGACAACTTGAAGTTTCAGTTTAGCTCATTTAAAGTGTCAACTTTACATTTATTTTGTCTGGACAATGGATAAAATTCGCCCAAAAAAAAAAAAACAACCCCAGCAAAAATCTAGTGTTTTTCAGGGTAAACTCGCACAAAACCTCATGAAGTTTGATTTTTTTATTTTTTTATTTTTTTAAAGTTGTATTTGGATGTTTTAAACTTTCAGATGAAATTTTGTATAAATTTAACAATCTCTAAGCAAGTTATAGCCATTTGTTACAATATAACTCTAGATAAAACTACAGTATTACTCTTTAGGGATAAACAGGCGTACTTTATTTATTGATAATGTGTGTCCAAAAAAGACCAGGGAGTTAAATTAATACAAAAAATGTTATATAACAGAACACTACAGAAAAAGTGACTGATTAGAGAAATATATTTTCAATCTGAACATGAATAAAAACAAATAGTGTTGCAAGTAATGAAAACAATTATGAGAATTTGAAAAGTCTTGTGCAACGAAAATAAAAACAGTGCAAAGGTTTTTTCACAAAATACACACAAAATGAGAGAGAAAAATAAGTAGTTCAACTGAACTGCTAATGTTAATGATCTTCACAAACTATAAAATAAGTATTTAGATAATATAACAACCAAACAGAGCAGTCCTGTGGCTGTACTCCTCACTGAACGTGTCACATTTGATCGCACCAGTTCACAGCGTAGAGACACTTTTGAAAACATAAATTGCAATAACTGTTTTATCCTCATTTTTGGTTCATGTTATGTCAAAGTCATGCTTTGTAATATGAGTGTTCTCATTCAAATCTGCAATTTTTGTGTTTGTTTTCATACACGCAGATACACACGCACGCAAATACTTTCACTTTGCGCTTATTCATATTTCCAAAGAAACATGACAGTATTGTGGTTTCCAATGACTAAAACCTATGTTTATTGGTTGAGATGATGATGGTTTGAACCAATCTGGGCATAGGAAGTGGGACCTAGGCATCAACAATCGTTCCTGTTTGGCTTAGTGGAACAAACCACATGCATTACCTTAACGAATCAATGCTGCAGATTTTGATGACGTAACCAGTCTCACCACGGAGCCTCTGAATGTCAGAATGAGATAAATGCGATATCACCGGAAAGCCGAGAATCTCCTCTTTACGGTACATTTTAAAGCATACAGATTGGATTTGCGGTTCGATTAAATACTTATTAAACATTTTAGAACGATGGTTCTTTTTCGGCCATCTCGGTTTTTGAGGGTTAACAGAATTTTCCATATTTATTTTTTTACAGGTGTTTTACCAGTATTTAGAATTTTGCACTTCATTGAGTTGTGTTTTAGGGTTAACGGAAATGTCCGTAAAATTACTGGATAATGTCCAGGTAACTAGGGCTGGGCGATATATCGCATGCGATTGTCACGCGCATTTCGTCAGTAAAGCCGGTTCCCTGATTACCGCGAAATCGCCATCACCTGCTTTCAAATGGAGCGGCATTTAGTAGACAGAGCCGTAGTTCACTGACAAGCTACGCAATATCGCGTTCATATCGAAGGCGATTCATCTGCGATAATGAACGCGATATTGCGTAGATTGTCAGTGAACTACGGCTCTGTCTATTAAATGCCGCTCCATTTGAAAGCAGGTGATGGCGATTTCGCGGTAATCAGGGAACCGGCTTTACTGACGAAATGCGCGTGACAATCTCATGCGATATATCGCCCAGCCCTACAGGTAACGAGCTGCCAGTACTTTTTCCGTTGTTTTACGGATGTATTTTTTACAGTGTCTTCCGTTGGTTGAATTTCCCCAAAAAGTGTGAACGCTGGCGCAATCATGAAACTATTTGTTTGGCATATGAGTGAAAACCTGTTTGACAGCAATCATTTTTGCAGTTCAGAAATTACACTCTTCAGTGCCTTGAACTTTTTTTCTTCTTTTTTTTTAATCAAGGAAGAAAAATCAGTTTCTTGCATGTTCCAAGCTGGCGCAAAACTTGGCCACTGCTCAACACGACATGTGCAACGCCTCTTGGACTGATTCATCATATATATATAGTCATGATGCTCAATACTAATAGGATTTGAACCTGAACAGAAGCTCTGGCTGCGAGTCTCAAGCCCACTCTCCATTCGGCCTGGCACGAGCATGGCGTCTTTTTGCTGTTGTTAATATTGAAACTATGCATAGGGAAGTGTTTTTTTTGTGTGTCACAGAATAAGAAAGGGAGAGGCCATGTGTGAGAAGGAGTCATGACAATTCAAATCTAAAATAAACGGACATTTGTTTGCTGAGTCTGCAGTGTGTGTATGCATGTGGGTGTGTATCCGTGTGCACTTGTGTGTGTTTAATAGGCTGTCTGTTTTTCCATGTTCCATCTTCGTACACCTTGTAAACATCACTAAGACACTCACCTTGTTGGCAAGGTATTGTAAAATAAAGACGCATTAACCTGGCCTACTAAGCTACCTCTCGCAGGCCAGCCAGGAAATGTTGGTTGTTTCCCTTTGCGATGGCCCACAGTAAACTCTAATATAGTTCCTTGTGTTTTTGGGCTGTGCGTGGGCAGTGTGGTTAGTGTTGGCCTGCACGCTTGCACGCGCATTTGAGCGTTCCTCCCCTCCTCTCATAGAGTCCCACATCTCAGTATTGATTGCACACTTTTGGGTGGCTGGTGGAAATGACAGAATCAGTTTTTGTAAAACAAGTGGTGTGGAGAGAGTCAGGCCTTCTATTTGTCCCCTCAATGTTTATGTAGCTTTTAGGCTCATTTGATAATGCTTTCAACTGCTAATGAGACTCTAGCACTCTCAGCTACTTCTGCTTCTGCCAGATGCTTTTATCCAATGCATTGCATTCAGAGTATACATTTGATCAGTTCATGCAGGGCCCTATGATTTCAGCGTTGCATAAAACGCAGACGGAATCGAGGAATCCAGCATGTAATTTACTGTATAACGAGGAATGTCAAGGAATTTGTCAAATTTGATGAATAAATAAAAAGTAGGTCACCACACTTAAATCAAATCGTGATATAGACTAGTGCAGTGGATCTCAGCCTGCGGCCCGTCACGAATGCAAATGTGGCCCATGATATGCCGACCACATTGAAAAAATAAATTTCAGTTTTACAATTTATTTTTGTTTTTAAATTAAATTAAAATGGATTAAATTAATATAAGTTTGAACTATAAATTATTTTTTTGTACTGATAGGCTACTCAGTTAACGAACACTTACAAGTGCGCGCTTTGGCAGACTTCCATTAGTAGCCATTGTTTTTGTAAATTTAGGGATTAAAATGGACACATTTGTTATTAGCACTCTGAGGTCTAAAAACGCGCCGGCGCGTTTTGCAGGTTTTTTTTCACATTGCAGCAAAACAGACTTAAAATACTCTGTCATTTGTTGTCATAGAGACATAAGTAATGCATCAATTGAAACTATAGAATATTTCCTTTTATTTGTATACACTCAGAGTAAAAACAAAATGTTGTGCTTTTTGTAAAATAAAGAAAACTAACATGATGCGTGATCTCTCATCTCCCTCTGAACGAAGTCCAATCTGATAGTTCTCAGAAAATGAAGTGTAACTTAGTGAATACTAATCACAAAAAATTCATACTTATGTCTAACAAAACGTTGAAATGTCAGGTTTTAAATCGTGCAAGTCAAATCGAAAACAAACATTCTGTGTTTATGTAATCTGTATGAAAAGAGAGCCATGTCAGAAGTCCGTGATTCAGCTCATTACCCACTAATGCGGCCACGCCCACGGAGCCAGCGCTATTCACAGGCAAATTCAGAGACAACACATGCATTCATCATCTCAATCGTGTATTTATTGCCTTGAAAATTGTTTATCTGGATGAAAAAGCCATGGTTAGCGATCTCTGGAAGACATGCAGTAAATTCCTGTTTGTTTTCTTCTATTGATAAGTTTTAAGTGAGTTTTTGTTTCTTTAGCGCCCTCCGGCTGTAGTATGAATTGGTAAACACCATTCATGGAATATCGTCTTCTTCTTAGGTGAATTTGTGGACTAAAATGCACAGAGCGCCCTCCAGCTGCAGTATGAATTGCAAACACCAGCGCTCATAGAGATAACAATGAATATTAAATAAAAAAATAACTCCTCTGTATAGAAAATTGACATAAACATATGAGAATCCTATATTTCTCCAAATGTGCATGCTTTTAAACTAAAAGCCTATATTCAGACTCTTTGCATCACAGAAATACATTATATTTTAAAGTATAATATAAAACCATTATTTTATATTGTAATAACATTTTTCTGTATGTTTCATATACCATGATGAGGTTGAGACATCACAGAAGTTTTTTTTCACAGCCTACCTGACTGAAATGCCTCATTAATATGCAAGTCTTTTCAGGTCATTACTATTCAATTCTTTTGTCTTCACAGGTGAGAATGAGCCATTATTCATGGAGATTCACGCCTCCTCGCATACCGTGTTTCTTGGCAAAAAGTGTCTTACAAAAACTAAATCAGTATATTGTTATAAATGAAAGAGTAGTCAGCATAATTTTTACATAATTTTGAAGCAAAAACTCTAGTCTACAACCTTCAATACCCAAAAGTCTTGTGAACACAGATTTAATATACTTTTATTGGCCTTATATCAGTGACTTAAGTTTTTTGTTTTTTCAGTAACCACGCATAAACGTTATTCCTTCAAAAACACAAACATGTACACACATGTTCCTCACATATTATGGTAGCCTAGTTTGTGCTGAATACAGTGTAATGACACTTTTGTCATTTATATGTTTATGAACAACTGAAAAAAGCACAAATGTCAGGGCATGTCAAAACTTCTCCAGGCCCCAAATCAGCCTCAGACTCCAGAGGGTTAGAGAAGAAAAACAAAATAAGGAACATACCAATGAAGGAACACATTGCAAACAACAAAGAGTCGTAGCATCAGCAGCAAAGGTATGAAGAATTTGCAGATGCTGCGCGAGGGATTGCGACATGACCGAATGCTTGATGTCGTCAGAGATTGTAATTACAATGCGCTAAATGCTGTTTGTAAAAAGAGTTGAGTAACATTTTTATAAGGCGTTTGTGGCCTATATTAACATTCTGTCATTGTTTGGTGACTGTTACGATGCTGTTGAAGAGCATTTACATCCAGAGGTAAATAGTTACTTAAAGTGCTTGCATATATTTTGTGTATGTACATTGAGCACTATTATATGATTACTGTAATGCTAATGTCAGCAAGTTAGTTTTTATTTGGTGGAATACATTGTTCTCATTTTCTGTGACATACTGTATATCAGGGGATTGAATAACATGAGATTATTGAACGAGAGTTTCACTTTGATCTGAAGAAGTCACACTGCCAGTCATTTCAACACACTGTGAATCAAAAACAAATTTCTTACACTATTTGTTGATTTTGCAGAGTGTGACAGAAATAAAATGCCATATGTGCCACCAGAAAATGCCACCTCTTCTGTGTGCGCAGCATCTAGGTATAATAATAATATTATCTGCTAATACCATAACATTAAATCTATTTGGTTTTCATTTGTGAAAATGCGGCCAATGAGACTTGCACTTGGACCATAGTGCAGCCCACTGGGAAAAAATGTTGAGAACCACTGGACTAGTGTCTGTGAATATTAAACCGCAAAAAGACTTTAAATATGAATACTGCATGTTCTGTGCGCAGGAATGGCTCAGACGCGTGGTTACATTTACCTCACACACACTGAAGCACATGTGACGCTCGTGGTGTTTTCAGCCTCTGCTTCCTCACTATATGAGGATATGAATGCATGAACTTCATCTCCAGAGCTGCTCTGAGAGTCACTTCATCAGCATTTTACCATTTTGAGAAAAATTGTCATATCATAAACGCATAGATCCTCAAAGGTCTTCACGGCAACCCGTCAAAATTCAAGTTTGGTTTACCTTTATGAAATTGTGACAAATATATTACTGTTGCACAGTGGAATTCAGCTACGCCTCAATGTAGTAATAATAATACTAAGACTAATAATAATAAATTATTATTAAAGCTCTGTTTTTCAGCACTTTGTTTGACAAAAAAAGTGTTTAATATATGATTAAAAGAAATTGTTTTATGCCTTCATTTGATTGCCAGAAAGATTAAAATACACAGAATTTTTGAAAAAACAAGAACCATTTCATAGAAATGTTTTTTTTAAAGAAAAAAAAAAACTTTTTGTTCTTTTTATTATTCCATTTGGTTAGACATGCTTTTTGATTATTAAAATTGCTTAAACCTTTAAAATGGAATCCAGAAAACAAAAAACAAAAAATGGAATTTGAGGGGAAAAAAACACATTTCATAGGGCCCTAAAAATGTAAATTCTGTTAATAAATTGATGTTAAATTGTATAAGTTTCATGATTTCATGTAATTAGTCAGTTTTTTTATTACTAAAACTTAATTTAACCATTAAAATTGAGTCCAAAAATTAAAATGGGAAAGGGGAAATGGAATTTGGATTTCATAGGGCCCTATGCATTCAGATCCGGCATTCATAGCCCATTTTACTTCCTTAATGTGGAGAAAAAAATAAAAAGAAAACTGTAAGCAGTTATATTTTCAATATGTATACAAAATATACATTACCATAATATAAAAGTTTTTTTTTTAATTATATATTAATAAAATACATATACATTCTATATTTTTTTTAAATATATAAAAAATATAAATATATAATTTACATATAACAGTTTAAATGCCTAATTAGCGATTTGGCAGTTTTGATTTAAAGGTGACTTTGAATCAACACAGGGGCGAAAACAAATAGTGCAGATTCCTTTAAGACCGACGTGTAATTATTCCCCAGCTGTATTTATAGGGACTCTCATTGGATTTCCACTGGATTATGGTACTGATGACTTTGTGATTCAGTGACGGTCCTCACAGATCTCCTGTGCTTCAAGAGGAAGCACACGCTGAGTGGTCTGTCAGCAAGCTTACCCCACCTGTACTTGGGCTCGAGTGAGAATCCTGCAATCAAGGAGGGAGATCGCTTTGTGCATTCAAAGTGCGATTAAGGGTAATCCATTAACTCCGTGACGTAGGCCTCATCCTCTTCAGCGTGATTTTTATATCTATCACTCACCTCCTCATTCCTTCTCAGAACGTAAAGATGAGGAAACCCTGGCCTGAATTAGACTATTTTATCCGCGAATTTCAATTGATGTGCAGTCAGTGTGTTATGTGTGGCTTATCTGACATTTAGAGCTGGAACTGTTAGTTTAAACCAGTTTTTATCTGCCTGTTGAGATATCTCATTTCTCATTTCATCTCATTTATATGAATGCCATCTGATCAATATGTTTTCACTGTGATCCATGGCTGCATTTTCATACATTTGTGTCCGTGTCACCGGCCGCTGGGTTTATTCCTCTCTGGATTGTATTTGAGACCTCCTGACTCTACACTGCAGACAGCAGGAAAGGGAGGAAAACAAAGATGAGTGTCTGAGAGATAACAGAGAGGAGGAAGAGGACGGCGGAGAAGATACTGAGAGGAGAAAAATTTTTGCTGAGAGGCCCTTATTAGTTTCGCTACTACTATTCACTACTATTGCTCATACTTGTGGGTCTGATTGTGATATGGACATAAATTATATCTCAAATCGTGTGGAAAAGAAGTGTGTGAGTCCTTTTCTAAAGGAAAGGAAAATGTGCAAAAATCCCATAGACTGACATTGAAGGAGGTGCTGAGTGAAAATTATATCACAGTATATTACTACATCATTGTAACCGTAATGCCCATTAGGTCCCATATCATTTCAGCTGATCGTTGTATTATTTTGGTGTAAATGTTCCTCAGTTCATGCTTTCTCCTTTTTTAACTACAGTGATGACAACATGAAGCAGCATTCACAGCCAATTTTACTTCATTAAAGGGGACATATCATGAAAATCTGACTTTTTCCCTGTTTAAGTGCTATAATCGGGTCCCCGGTGCATCTACCAACCCAGAAAACGTGAAAAAGGACAACCCATTAACTTTTTGGCAAGCCTTTCTCTGCAAGCATATGAAAAAACGAGTCGCTTAGATTTCTCTCCCCTAGTGACTTAGGAAGGAGAGCTTATTATAATATTACTGCCCCTTAATCTGCACGTTTACACCCACAGCGTCATCATTTTGTTTTTGCAAACGAAAACGGTGTACCAGTTCTAACTCCATGGCAAAAGTCAGAGCAAAGCATGCTAACTGTTCTGTCGTTGGCTGCACAGATGTGCACAGAAAACTATTTAGAGTCATTTTGGCTGCGTGAGATTCTCCAGCTTTGTTGTTGTTGAGCAAGTTGTTGTGGAGTTAAAGCTCCACCTCTTTTGAAAAGCGGGCAGGGAGCAGCAGATCATTTGTATTTAAAGGGACACACACAAAAACGGCGTGTTTTTGCTCACACCCAAATAGGGGCAAATTTGACAAGCTATAATAAATGATCTGTGGGATATTTTGAGCTGAAACTTCACAGACACATTCTGGGGACACCAGAGACTTATATTAAATTGTGTGAAAAGGGGCATTAAGCATTTAATGTGATGGATTTATAAAAATAGTAGGACAAGACATGACTTTATCCATTGTGTATTGATTGGATTGTGGAAAGTAGCAGTTTCAGATCTGAAGATTTATTTGTTTGAGCTGCTTGATCACCCTTGATCAAGTTCTTTTTAATGTGTGTTTAAAACATCTATTACAATACACACACATATTCATTTACATTTAAAAATAATAGTTATATGGAAATGTATGTTTTGTACATGTATTAAAAATATATCTGCGGGGACTGGGTGAGATTAAATTATCACAATACATTACTACATAAACCAAAATATCCATTATGCAATGCAAGTCGTTTTGGATAAAAGCATCTGCTAAATACATAGATGCAAATGATTATGCCCATATAATTTCAGCTGTGTGTTGTATTACTGTGGTGTAACTATAATTTTAAGAGTTTATTTTTAATTCTTTATTTAGAATGAATATGTATAAACCTTGTGCTGTAGCTGCCCAGCAGCACCATGTTTGTGGTGTTATTTTTTTGCTTTTAATCTCCCGGAGGATAATTCCGCTGTGATCCAATTAACACCTGCTCTGCCCTCCTATTTTAACAGTGGTAATCAGCTCACACTAATGCTGCAGGTATCAGAAGCAGCCATGCTCTCAGATCTCAGCGCCCAACGCTAGAACTGTCACGCTAATCCACTCAAACAATGTTCCTTCCTCCTGCATCTTTCATCTGCTCTGTTTATATCACTTGCGAGGGCCATATCACTCTTGACACCATAGAAGTGCATTTCATCCTGTGACTTTTGCCCTGTCTGGTCACCCAATCAGACGCTGAAACAGGCAGCAGTCTTTAACCGAGCCCCGTCCCCTCTACTCATGATGGTGGCCCATTATTGTTGCTATGGGAACAGTCTCAACTTTACCGTCTGTGCTGATCTTCTCCCTCTGTGCCACGTCGTCACCACGTGAGCGCATGGGTTGTTCAACTGGTAACTTCTGCTGTGCTTTGTTGAAAAGCAAACAAGTTGAAGATGAGAAAGGAATTGCTGCAGCTGGCAGGATCGAGTGAAGTGAAAGGTCAAGGTGGCTGTCTGATAGAGGATTTTCTGAATTGGGATAGTGGTGTCTGTCCTGTGATTTAAGGATAATCTTCTCAACAGTAACTAATCCGCGGCCCACTGGTTAGGATGATGTTTTTGTTGTTATCCCTCATTCTTTGAGAGCTTTTACCGTCAGCACTGTACCAGTATCTGCGAGCTAAACTGTTTGGGTGAATCTCACAGAAGCAGTTTGCGTCATATTTTATCCTAAAT
Source organism: Megalobrama amblycephala (assembly GCF_018812025.1). NCBI lineage: Eukaryota > Metazoa > Chordata > Actinopteri > Cypriniformes > Xenocyprididae > Megalobrama > Megalobrama amblycephala. The sequence continues at coordinate 57,050,239 of NC_063045.1, forward strand.
CAAAAGAGGAAAAATATTAAATTGTTTTGCATAAAAAACAAAGCCTTTTAATGATGTTATTTTCATGACACCATGACAAATCAGGAACTTTCTTTGCAAGGCTGAATGCGTGTTTATGATGAATATCCATAAAATATTGTATTGGTCTATCTTGTGTTTTCTTCACCTCGTGATATTGATTTGGTTATGAAAATACTGCTTTGTTGAAACAACTTCCCCCTTCAAAGCAAATTCTATTATATTTATTCATGGTGGTACAGCTGCTATTTGAGTTGTCTCTTTATTATTTGCCCTAATTATACTTATGTTTACTTTAGCATGAATGCCTTTCAGGAATCGTGCTTTCAATAGGCGTCAATATAGCTACTGTTTTATTTGTTTTATATTTATAATACATTTTCTTGCATTGTGCAGTCTAAAAAGGTCAAAACTTTCCATCATTTATTCTGTTTCACACCTTATCTAACTGATCGCCTTCCTGCCTCTGTTGTCCAGGTTTCCTCTTGTTCAAGGATTTCTGCATGAACGAGATCGACGAGGCCGTTCCGCAGCTGAAGTTTTATGAGGAGGTAAAATTCTTTTTTCTTTGCAGGCAAGCTTCTGTATATTCCCATTAATGTGGCAATTGTGCTTGTTTTTACTGAATTTGTTTGTATTTGACCTGATTTATCCTCATGCTGGTTATATGACCCGCAATGACATGGCTAGTCGACATGTTTTTTTTTTTCACTTCCATTCACCAGAAGAACACCATGTGTCCTATTAAAGAGCGTGGGATTGTGTCTGAGATGATGATAATCTTTTGTTCTTTTCAGATTAAAGAGTACGAGAAGTTGGATTCAGAAGAGGAGAGGCTAACTCGCAGTCGACAGATTTACGACGTCTACATAATGAAGGAGCTTCTGTCGTGTTCCCATGTAAGAATAAAATTTGGCAGATTAGATTATGTCTCTGCCACTTCAGTTCTATTAATTTTGAAACGTGTCAGTTACAGTATCCAATTTAGATCTGCGCCAGTCATGTCAAAGCTTTCTATTTGCTACATGATTATTTGCAAGATCAAATAGTGATCCAACAACTAATCAGTGAAGATAGATGAATGAATATATATATAACTTGTCTAATCTCGTTCACTCAATTGCGTGTCTCATATATATATATATATATATATATATATATATATATATATATATATATATATATATATATATATATATATATATATATGCAATTGAGTGAACGAGATTAGACAAGTTTTTTTTACACAGTATTTTTAAGAAATCCTCAGTGATGAAATACACGACTAGAAAAATAATCTGCAGGTGCATTTGAAATGTTTTAACTAATAATCCTTGTAATGAAATTCATTTCAGCTCTACTTTCTGAGAATGAATTATCATATGCAGTAAAAGACAATACTCAAGCACTGTAAAAGGTTTTGCCACAAACTCAACTGACTGGCCTCTCTCCTGTATGATTTCATATGAGTCTCTCAGACCTTAAGGCCCCGGTATACTACAAACGAAGTTCTTTTTCGTTCTTCGTTTAGGAGTAAAACGAAGTTCGAAATGCTTGACCAGCGATATACTGTAAATGAACATCTGACGCCGCCCACCCTGCTGAGAGCGACGGTTATATGAATATGTAAATATGTGCCATGCACTTTCTTCTCAGTAACAAAATAAACACAACAAAAATGAGAAAACAGCAAGCATTCATTATAGAAAGCATAAGAAAAGCGTCTGATCATAACAGCATAGGAATGTTAGCATGAGCTCTGCAAATTAGCACTCCAGTCACGTCTTCATATAGCTCTTTATTCAATAGATTGCTAAAAATCAAGCAGCTTTACAGTATCAAACATGAAAAACAGTGTTAGTGCCTCATTTTTTTTACAAGCACAACTTCATTTTGTACTATAAAGCGGCTATCCAGTTTGTTCATCTTTTCACCCGCAGAGCTCTTACCTCGTTCGACGCGAATGAAGGCGGAGCCTCAGCGTACACCTCCTATTACGTTATCGTCACTGACCAATGGTAGTACGAAGGTGTTTTGCAGCTGGAGCGAACTTTTCCTGAAAGTTCGCTTTGGCAAGCCGTTTCGAACTTCCAAAAAGAACACAAAACGAACTTCGTTTTGCCCTGATTTTGTTCGAAATGACGTCACATTAGTTCGTTCTTCGATTTCGTTTGAAGTATACCGGGGCCTTTACTGTACAAGATTTATGAGCTTCTACAAATTTTGACCTCCTAACTGAACTCCTTTCTACAAATTGATCATAGAAATAAAAACAGTATTAAGTGCAAACAATAAGTGCAAGCATAATTAAAGTACTCTCTCAGTATTCAAAACCAAATTTTTCTTCAAGGATGATACAGAGCCAAGAGATGGTTACAACTACACAGCCCAGCCTAAGATAGCTTTCATATTGGGAGATATTTGCATGCATCAGGGAGATGCTTTGAAAATGCGGGGTATTAAAATTGCGTATGAATGTGCATGCGTTTTACTTTCGCGATCTCACGTACTCTGTGAATAGGGAGCTCTGTTGTACAGCGAATCCTCCGCCATGGTCTTGTCAGTCATCTCGTCACGTGATCAGTGAACTCTGATTCCTGCTGCACTACGTACGACTTTGCAGCTCATGTTGGATGAGCTGGATGGGATTGAAGCGAACATTATCCAACTGAATGAAATGGTTTTTATTTCTATAAAAAGAAAAACGACAGTGGAGGCGTAATGTAAACTTAGCGGTGGCATATTCTATCCAGCTTTTCACCTTAACCTTTTAATCTTATGATATCTCATCACACCCCTAATATATATTTGAATATTTTGTTATATTGTTGTTTATAGTCATGAACTCTAATATGATGCATGCAAAGGAACATGATTCTATAATGCTTCTTGCTGGAGGGATGATGGTTCTTATTGTCCATTGAAGATCCGGAGACTCCATTCAAATGTTTTCTGTTGAGAAAACAAGACTCCCATTAGCCTCCGTCAGTCTCCAGTTGTAGCTTTTCAGAAACAGGAAGCCTGAATGAACCAACACAATGGCTTATAGGACACTCGAGACCTGTGCGATTATGTCACAGTGTTTTATGTTGTGATAACCAGGAATGCTTAGGAGGTTAATGTCGATGCTTGACGTTTATTCAGGGGAAAATGTTCTTGTTTCTTTAGTGTTTTGACCTCCCTTATCGCAAATGTCACTTAATCTACCTTCCTTTCTCACAGCCCTTCTCTAAGAAGGCAGTAGACCATGTCCAGACTCACCTAGCAAAGAAACAAGTTCCTCCAAATCTCTTTCAGGTAAGTCCCCCAACATGAAATAAAATCTAACCTGTTTTTCCAGGTGCAGATTGGCTTTTGTTAATTTAACGGAAGGAAGTAAAGTGTTTAGATAGCAGGTACTCACAACTGATCCTTATGCATTTGTTTGCTTGCCTTCTTTCAGCCATACATAGTTGAAATCTGTGACAGTCTTCGAGGAAATATCTTTCAGAAGTTCATTGAAAGGTACTACTCATTGAAAGATACTATTCAAATGCACGTTTTTGAGTTTTGTTGCTTGAGAATGATTTTAACATGAAAACCTTTCTCTTTGCCCGATAGCGACAAGTTCACGCGTTTCTGCCAGTGGAAGAATGTAGAGCTCAACATCCATGTAAGTTTTCCCTTGTGTTATATTTACCCAAAAGTTCCTCATGCACCTTTATAAACTTTTGAAATAAACTTTTATTTAATGTTGCTCCTGATTTTGCATGTAGTTGACAATGAATGACTTCAGCGTGCATCGGATCATTGGCAGAGGGGGTTTTGGAGAGGTGTACGGATGCAGAAAGGCAGACACTGGGAAAATGTAAGAGCTGTTGTAAGGATTAAACCAAAAAGATGCTTTTTTTGGGTTAGGATAAAAGGATGTACTCACTTTCTGTGTGTGTCTCAGGTATGCCATGAAGTGTTTAGATAAAAAGCGTATCAAAATGAAGCAGGGAGAAACGCTGGCGCTCAATGAGAGAATCATGCTGTCGTTGGTCAGCACCGGGGTGAGTGACACGTACATGTACACGGACGTACTTATTACTCAGACTGCACAATAACATCTGTTGTACCCTCTCTGTCTTTCTTTATCTGCAGGATTGTCCTTTCATAGTGTGTATGACATATGCCTTCCACACCCCTGATAAACTGTGTTTCATTCTGGACTTGATGAATGGTAAGGGCAGCCATCCTCTCTTCGGTCTAAAGACTTGTTCATGACAATTCCAACATATAAGAAGCATTTTTTTCATACTAAAACTACTTAAATGCCGACACCCAAAAGACTAAAGGGGGTCGCACACCAGATGAGAAGCACCTCGTCACGCCACATGGATTAAATATGAACAGAGTGTAGGCACATCAGTGCCCAGCTGCGACTCAGGACGCCGTTCAAAATCCGCACCACTAGCATAGTTTTCTGTTAAATTACATTATATTTGTCCCAAAAAATGACGACGAAAAACTCAAGGTGAAGTTGGGGAAATACACTGAATTATATGTGGAAATATGAAAATCGGCTGCATGGAGGAAGATTGCAGATTTTATCTGATTTTCAGGTGAGATTCTTAATTAATTCAGTTAACGTATGCTAGAGCTGCACGATTAATTGTTAAAAGATCAGGCTCGCGATTCAAACACTTATGCGATCTTATTCCTAAATGGCAACGATTCTCTTTGTCTTAACCTTTGACAAAATCACACTCAAACATTCAGATCTGCGTTGGCGCTGCCACTGACCCAGAGAAAGCATTTATCAAGGTATGAAACAGTTTGACAAACGGTCTTTTAATAATTCATTAAAATGAATTAAACATTTTTAAATTGACTGCAACAATTAACATTTTCTCAGAACCTCTAGTAAATTACGTTATTTTATTTAGTTGTCTGTTCAGAATTGTGGGAGAATCACAATCTCTATTTGAAACAAACAAAAAAAAAAAATTCATCCTGAATCATGCAGCTCTAATGTACGCTCTGAGGTAAAATGTTCAGTGACTAAAGTTAGCAGCAATTATATTTAATTGTACAGTGAAATCATAACATAACATGCAGTACAGACTTTATCTTAATTTCATAATGTCCTTGGATATATCAATATTGTTGACAACAAACTGACAATAGAATGTGCGTGTCTGGTGTGCGATACCTCTAGACGCGATGCAACACTTCTTGTCCAGTGTGTGACCGCTTTAAGACTCCAAATAAACAAAGCAGAAGTGCAGTGCTTTGGACTCTGTGTTTATAGTGATTTGATTTGATGTTTTGTTTTAGATTCATGAGCATATTTTTGTGCTGTAAATTTGAGTTTTTTGGGGGTTTTTTGGAAAATTTGAGAATCTCACCAATCCAAGCCAACACCAGCCAGTGTGAGATTGTAGAAGGCCATTTAGGGCTCTCATTTTGGCCTTCCTCAATATCTCAATGTCAGCCTGAACATGGGGCGGAGCTTCCTCTTCAGACACACTCACACTTCCTGTATCTTCGCTGCAGCATGGGCCACTTCTCTGAACGTCCTTCTTGATTTGCGAAACAATCACATCACTCACTTCAGAAAAAATGGAATTAACTCTGCAAAAGCATTTAGACACTCGTGAATCCGGTAATCATGTTGATACATATCAGAATGATAAACATTTTCCCAGAATTCTCAGAAATAGACAGTGTTTAAGTGGCTGTTCATGTGACATCTCTTAGTCAAATTACATTAATTAATTAAAAACTCATACTGGCTAGACTGGAAGATCCTTAACCGACCTACAACTTTGATTGGTTTGTTTGTTGATGGTGTCGGCCCGACTAACTTCCAAACAGTGTTTTTGCAAACTGCAATTAAAGGTGGACTCAGTAGAATTTCAAAAACACTGTTTGGAAGTTAGTCGGGCCGACACCATCAACAAACAAACCAATCAGCATTAGGAGGAAAGGGAACGAGCAAGAGGGACATTTGAAAATAAGAGAATAAAAAACTGAAGAACTGCCTGGGTTCGAGACCGACTCGGAGCAGGGTGGTTAAGATTGGAGTGCGAGTGCCCTTTCGAGGTTATGTGAGTAACCAGAGACGTTTTGAAGGCGGAGCAATGAAGAGAGGGGTGGGTTTGTTTGGGTCGATTTCAAATATCAACAATGTCCAACAGCGTTTTTCAAAATCTACTGATCCCACCTTTAAATAT